>NW_018407496.1:361330-446866 GCF_002113885.1 Mizuhopecten yessoensis
AGGTAGCTGACAGCAAATAAGTATGTAGGGGAGCTGGACCGGGTTGATCAATGGCTATTAGGTAGCTAACAGCAAATAAGTGTGTAGGGGAGCTGGACTGGGTTGATCAATGGCTATCAGGTAGCTGACAGCAAATAAGTGTGTAGGGGAGCTGGACCGGGTTGATCAATGGCTATTAGGTAGCTGACAGCAAATAAATGTTTAGGGGAGCTGGACCGGGTTGATCAATGGCTATCAGGTAGCTTATATAATTAGTTGGTTAGAGCATCCATCTTATGGTGATCAGGTCCTGGGTTTAAATCCATGTTTTGCCCATTGCATGTTTGGTCTCCTTTTTACAGTGGTGCCATTGTTAACAAACCCTTATTACAAGTAGTGTGTGCACTTGGCAAGGGGATAACCAAGTTAGGGTTGTAAATAGTTTTGTCTTTTGGGAGGGAAGCCTTTAAAAAAGGAGGGAAGTCATGGTGCAACAGGACTGGGCTGGGTGCCTTCTGGTGACCAGGTAGCTTAATAAGTAAGTGTCCAATTGCATTTTCCATCTCTTGTTACACAGAAATATCTGGTGTACAAACAGTAAGTATATTGGTTTTGTAGAATACAGGAATGTCTGCAGTAGACGATCTAGCTGTTAATGCTTTATATACAGAACAGAAATGTCTGCTGTTACATCATACACAAGTCACTGTTGATCCTTGATAGACGGGCTGATACACACAGTTCCAATGTGTAAAACTGTCTGTCCACACAGAACTGGGGCTAGGCTTGTAAAGATTTGTCTTGTTTTACTCACATGTTTACTTTATCATGTACATGTGTGAGTAAAAACCAAGTATGTTAGTGTACACTAGGCAAGCTGACAATTCCTTGACATCTTTACACTACAATAAATTATTTGGACACATTTTTACAGTCATTTTACTGGTACTTCCTTATTCGATTCATGTGATTATAATTTCATACGACCTGAGTATGCATAATATCAAAACATTATAATTCGTTTTTATGTCCTATTAACAGCTATATATAATCATTTAAGGACATATGCCAGGTTTTGGTGGTGAGGAAAACCAGAGTGCCTGGAGAAAAACCCACTGAACCGGTGCGACCTATTGGTTGAGAGCTTGCGATCGTTGATGGTCAGATGCCTTAACCACTCTGCCACCAATACCCTCAAATTATATAACAGTGAAACTAGACTTCAATTAGTTTGGTGTGATTCTGAGATCATAATGATAAAAATTACATAGATTATACATTAACTAGAAATTGAATCTTCCCACAATAATGGTGAAAACATTCGCTGTCTTTTAGTAAAAATAATCTGAAATTAGTTTGTATCCAATGTGAAATATTATAAATATTTCAGGTAAATCTTGTTTTGATACAGTTGGCAGGAGCCCTTGATGTAGTGAACTACGTGTAAACAGATGTTTGTGTAATGCCAATACAAAGTCTGTCCAGACTGTTGAGGTGTGAACTGTAGGACATTAATGTTTTACAACAAAACAGGATCAATACAGGATCTATATCTCCCCAGGACTATACCCTACAGTCACTCCAAAGGTCACAGTCCAGAGCAGACAATACATGTCTGCACAAGTTATAAATAAAAGATAATGTGTAGTCTTTTTCAAGAACAATTACATTAGTGATCAAAACACTGATGATGGGACAGGGTAGATGTTTCTTGTAAAGCATGTTGCCTTTCCTTTGGTTTGGTGTGTTCTTTGTTCATGCTGCCTTTCCTTTGGTTTGGTGTTTTCTTTGTTCATGTTGCCTTTCCTTTGGTTTGTTTTGTTCTTTGTTCATGTTGCCTTTCCTTTGGTTTGGTGTGTTCTTTGTTTATGTTGCCTTTCTTTTGATTTGGTGTGTTCTTTGTTCATGTTTCCTTTCCTTTGATTTGGTGTATTCTTTGTTCATGTTGTCTTTCCTTTGGTTTGGTGTGTTCTTTGTTCATGTTGCATTTCCTTTGGTTTGGTGCGTTCTTTGTTCATGTTGCCTTTCTTTTGGGTTGGTGTGTTCTTTGTTCATGTTGTCTTTCCTTTGGTTTGGTGTGTTCTTTGGTCATGTTGCCTTTCCTTTGGTTTGTTTTGTTCTTTGTTCATGTTGCCTTTTCTTTGGTTTGGTGTGTTCTTTGTTTATGTTGCCTTTCCTCTGGTTTGGTGTGTTCTTTGTTCATTTTGCCTTTCCTTTGGTTTGGTGTGTTCTTTGTTTATGTTGCCTTTCTTTTGACTTGGTGTGTTCTTTGTTCATGTTGCCTTTCTTTTGGTTTGGTGTGTTCTTTGTTCATGTTGCCTTTTGGTTTGGTGTGTTCTTTGTTCATGTTGCCTTTCCTTTGGTTTGCTTAGTTCTTGGTTAATTTTGTCTTTCATTTGGTTTCCTTTTTATACGCCCGTTAAATTTGACGGAAGTATTATGGTATGCGGTTGTCCGTCCGGCGTAAACTTTTGATTGTCCAGCAATTTCCTCCTACATTTTACAACCTATCTTTTTTAAATTTTGAATACATTATAATCATGATATGAAGTTGTGTCTCCCTCAAAAGAAATTTGATTCAACAATTTTTGCAAAAGTTCTTGCCCTTTGTTCATTTCAGTATTTAATTTATTTTGAGATTTTCTCCTACATTTTTTATAGCATGTCAGCTAACCACTCTTAGAATGATGCAGATCTTATTTCAATGTAAGAAAGTATATAACACTATATGACATTCGACGGGCGTATATTGTTCCGCCCTACGGAACTCTTGTTCTATTTGGCATATGTTCTGACAGTTCCTTCAGATGTTCTTTCTCCTTCTGCATGTATTCTCAGGAAATGTTAAAGCATCAAAATAGCAGTTATTATTGTCTGTTTCTGTCCAGTGTTCTTTCACTCCAGTTTTCTTCTACCAATTTGCTTGTCTTTAACTGCAGAATAATCACTGACCCTGGCATTGATATCATCATTATGCAATTTTGGGGGGAAAACAAAGATAAGCACCGCAGTAGCCAAGTGGTTAAGGTGTCTGACAATCTGCTACCACTAGTCCTCCACCACTGGGTCGCAGGTTCGAGACCTACGTGAGGCAGTCGCCAGTTACTGGCTGTAGGTCGATGGTTTTACTCCGGGAACTCAGGCTTTCTTCCACCACCAAAACCTGACACGTCCTTAAATGACCATAGCTGTTAATATGACGTAAAACACAAACAAACCAAATCAGCCTCTATTACAGGACTGATCATAGGTCAGACCTAGACCAGGTGAATCGGTCATAGATATATTTCATTTATGAGTTTCTGGTTATTAGTTTTACTTACATAGTACCTATATATTAATTTCAGTACCTTGAGATCATTCCACATCGAAATGTAGGATAACATTTACTGTTTTGTATATTTTAACAATAGAAAATATAATATTTCATGAATGAATAGCCTAGTGGACAAACTAAATATTGTACAGGAATAAATGGGCAGTGTTTACCAACATGAGAGGACTGGAAAGCCCGATTGTCTGACAACACTTGATAGCTATGCAAGTCGTAGTCTGTAGATGTTCAAGTACTCGCCCACAGACGCCCAGGTGGGCACTGTAAACTTAAGGAGGAAGGTAGTGTTTATGTTACAGATGAACCAAGTCTTCAAGATCAATATTTGCCTGTCATTTGATAAAGTTTACCTGAATAATTCATACCCACCTGGAAATGTGTACTACAGAGTAAAGACCCCTCTGTCGCACCGAAGGTGTTGTTTATGGTGAACACGAGCCAGCAGATTGATGTCACAGAACCTAGATGCATCTCAAGTCATCATTTTATGTTTGAAATTTAAATTAAAAGGTTTGGCATGCACATTGTGAAATAAGAGGACACACAGTGAGCCTGACTCATTCTTACCTTTGTTATGTAAATAAATTTAATTAATTGCCTTCATTTTGCTACCCCCATTATTCATTTAATAGATGTGGATGAAGTTTCACTCTATATTCTTCATTTTACAATATCTCAAAAGAGTTGAACGTTTCACATTTCAATGTCTTTGTACAAAGATCAAGGTCACTATTAATATTGCTTTAATTATAAAAGAAAATATTTGTCATCATGTTTTTATGTTCAATCGGGTTTGAAAGAAACATTTTTATTTGGTTCTGGAATACTCCGTGACATTAATATTATCTTTTGTGTACTTTAAACAAAAACAATTTATTATTTAAACCAATTTCTTAATTACAATAGACTGTTTTAATTATGTCTGTGTTTATACAAATGTCAGTGAAAAACAGGTACTGTATTGATCTTTTCTCGTCTAGGAAAATACGAAGTACATATGTATAGCTTGGCAACAGCGCAATTCCAATTACATCTGAGAGTGTCTTGGTCTCTAAAGTGTTTTACTATGTAACATTCTTCCTCCATTAATTAAAGCATATTTGGGAACACAGATATAGCTGTTATATACACATACATGGATTAGTTAATACAGTAAAATTTAATTGGCTGGGATGTACAATCTTAACCACTAGCTGCCACTTGAATGAGGATTTCAATTTCCTCTAGAGAGCAAAAAGGCACGATCTTGGTCCTGAAAGCTTGGCAAAAGTCAGACAATGACTTTAGTGTTCACCATATTTTGGCATTTGCGTTACGTAAATCATGAATTGACTTTAACTTCGATAGAATCTTAAACCTTAAAGCAATTCAATTTTGTCAACGTTTTTTTTTTTTTAAATACCATTCTTTCATAATGTCATAATTTTAAGAATATGGTACTTCTTGTGGGACAAAAATACTACTACACATTTCCTGTTCATAATGTCAAAAAAACTACTGGTTGGATACTTAAAATTACAATAACCCATCCCTTAGAAAAGCTTATATAGATGTGTCTTGCTTATAAGTAAAAATATACATCCTAAGTGATTATTTATAATATACTATGCAGTGATTATACTGCATTAAGAATACATATTCTGATCTGCAATATAAACTTGCAGTCTGAATGTATATATTCATTAGATCATGGTTTCGTGTGCATGTAACACATTCGTTGCTGTATATGTTTAACATACAAGTTTAAATGTTATATTTATGACAGCTATATTTAGTACATAAACCTAGACATATAGCTGTGTATAACAGTTTTATGGAAAATTATGTGAATCACATTTACATGTAATTAATCTTCATGTAACTAGTATTTCATGTGAAATACTTTGCAGATGTCTTTTTATACCATTAAAGAATGATATATATATATATATATATCCATCAATTCATAGGTAAATTATACAGGAATCTGTTACACAAACTTTCCAGTGTGAAGGAGACTTTGTGGCTCCCTCAGAGTAACTAATTCCTCCACAAAATCCTGACCTGGATGTCACCTCTGACCTAGGGCCCCTTATGTAATGATTTCATGGAGGGTTCCTTACAACATTGATGATAATCATTATCCCCTAAGGGTGGTGATTTGTGACCATTTAACTGGCTTAACCCTGATATGGATCAGATCATATCATAACACCCAGTCTACCCTGGATGATTATAGGGTTGGTTGAACTCCCACAATATGTCATTGACCAGGGTGGGTAGTAGGCAACAGCTAGGAGCCCTGTATAGTTAATGCTCCAAAGGTAAGCATGCATATATACCTGTGCATGGCCAAAGTTTAAGCAGCATACTTATAATACAGAACTTACTGCATATTTTTTCAAAATGCACAGGTTAGCATTGAATTATATTAACATGCAAGCTGTGTCATCATCCATTTAAATACAAAATATCATTGCAGCAAAAACAAAGAGTAAAAAAAATGATTTAGTATGCAGATAGCCATGAATGCTATCATTCTATTGGAATGCAGGGGAGAAGATTTTTTCAATATTGAACAACCTTTATAGAACTTTCTTTTAAAAATGTATTTGTATAATTTTATGACAGAAAGCTAAAATGTGTCTTTGACTTGAATACTGCATTTTTCTACAACAAACCGCTGTGTAAATGAGGTATACATGCATAATTCTCTCAAACATAATCTTAAGACATTGGAAAGGTTGGAGAATCAATCATTGAAGATAAGAACCCTAAACTGTTATACCTGGCTCACTAGAGAGGGTCGAAATTTGAAATGCTTAATTGGTTTTTCTGTGAGAGTATTTCACTAGTAAGCACTGTTCAATTACCTATTACATCATTAAATCTACCTGTAACTGTTAGGTCATCTGTCTACCTGACAGTCGGACAAATCTATCTTGATGACATCACACCCTGATATAACACCCTAGACTACCTCTAAAATGACCAGTGGCCATTTTATGTCTGGGTTGACTACTACTGTCTGTGGGACTAGAGTATAGAGCTATATAGCGTGGAGTGTCTGGATCTAACCTAGCTTCATTGGCTGCTGATGTAAAACTATCTAATTAGGCCCTTGAGTTTAGAAGATGAAAGATCTAACCTTGCGAGTACGATTATCAAAGGTACGTCTATCAATATTGTAGGTTTATCAAATGGAATGCTTCCTAGTTTTTGGCATGATTAGTATAGACAAGGTCACAGAAAGTACAGATTAAATTCATCAGGTACATATGGGTAAGTTACAGGTTGTGTTAACATATAAATGAGATAGAACCCATAAAAGGTACTTGATGAAGTACTTGTTTATGTTTGGAACTTTGTGGGGTAGCTCTTCTCCTTCGTGGAGTAGGACATCCAATAACAAATGTCGACAGAGTGGAAAACAAGGAGATTGTGTGGTAAACATACCGACATGTTAAGGAAGATTGTGTGGTAAATTTGGACGTTTGACAGGATAAGAACAGGAAATACATACAGGGTGTCTGTACCGAACCCCAGATAGCATGTCCACAGTTATCTACAGGGACCTCCACCCCTACATACTGTGGTTGATGTGTAAGAACAGGATACACAGTCAGCTTCTGTAGCTCCAGCACAGCCTTGTCAAAATGGTTCATTGTTAAATGCAGACAAGGCTGCATGTAGACAGTGCCACCTTGTCCTTCCTTTGGTGTAATCTGTCTCTACTGAAGCCTATAACATGAAAGTAGGTGCCACTATATGGATCCATTTCTATGTACAACAAAACATGCTTAAAATATTAAAACATTTACTGTAATTAGTGCCCCACTCTAAATAGTTGGAAACTCATTTCACTGTAGAGTTCTGTCTCCTTGATTTCATTATAAACATATTGTAATGTAGAGTCATATCCAAGCAAGGGTTTAGTTATAAACTCATTTCACTGTAGAGGTATGTCCCCTTGATATTGTTATAAACATTTTAACTGTATAGTTATGGCCCCTGATTTCAATATTAACATTTTTAATGTAGAGTAATGTCCCCTGAGTTTGTTATAAACATATATACTGTATGTTAACCTGTGTATACCGAAAACCTGTATTGTCTGAATAAAGATATTGTTCCCTGTGGTGTGCAGTTAAAAACGATTTCACTGTACCAACAAAGAGTAACACTACGCTCCAAGGTTGGTTTTACAGGAAATGTGGTTCCAACAGTTGAGATAAATTAAAGTGGGGATCCAGGATGCCAAAATTGTGTAGAATTATGTATGTACTGTATCATAATTCACTCTACAGCAATTCTGAGTGAATGTGTGTATGTTGATAATGAATTTGCTGTAATATACCATAACTCTAGAGGATGAGGTGTTGATCTCTCTAATCTGACCACCTCTAATCTGACCTCCTCTAATCTGACCACCTCTAATCTGACCCTGACATACTGTCAGAATACCATAAACACCATCACTATAAATACTGATAAGATGTCCTCTGTATCTGGGGGAGTAGGCTTCAGTATAGCCCTATATAACCTGTTTCCTGTTTGTATGTCTGAGGGAGTAGGCTTCAGTATAGCCCTATATAACCTGTTTCCTGTTTGTATGTCTGGGGGAGTAGGCTTCAGTATAGCCCTATATAACCTGTTTCCTGTTTGTATGTGTGGGGGAGGAGGCTTCAGTATAGCCCTATATAACCTGTTTCCTGTTTGTATGTCTGGGCTATCTCTGCTTCACTGTACTCTGTCAGAAATAGAACCCCCAGACTTTGTCAGTGGTGCATTCAATGTAAAAACAGCTGATCAAACCAATTTCTATACTCTCATTTGTTCACTCTAAGAAAATTGAATCTTGTAAGACCATACACAACCTCATTTTAATGTTTGCCATGATACATATCTTTAAGTGTGAAACAGAGGATTTTATTTAAGTTATTAGGTTTGTGTTTGTTTTCTTTGGATGTCTTTACAGTTGATTAACATGAAGTATTTGGCAATCGCCAGAAAGCTGTTCCACAAGAAAAGCTACAGTAGGCTGTAACAAAAACTAAATCAATTCAAATGTCTCAAATTATGTTGTGACAATCTATTTGTATTTTGATGAGATATGATTATATCTTTATAAGAATTTCAAATCTTATTCAGATAGACTTCTAGCTTTTTAACTGAAACAGAAAAAAATAGTCCAGAGAATATGTTGCATACATACATGTCCTACATTTAACTGGAGCTTTACAGTTGTGTAAAATAAACTATATTTCCATTTCAGGAAGACAAGATGCGGATCCTTTTCGAGAATGATAAGGAAGATCTGAGGGAAAATGGTATCAGCCTGGAGAAGGAGACTGAACTCCTCATCATTGAAGACCTACCCTCTCCCATTGCCATGGAGATCACAGACTTCAACTGTAGGTCTGACGAGACAACCTCTCCTAATCCAGATAAGTCTGACAAATCTCTGACAGACACCAGTCGAGGAACTTCGGAGGATCTGACAATTCCATCCTCCCCTCTCACCGAGGACTGTGTTTCTCCGCTAATGGAGGACAGTGTTTTTCCTCCTTTAGAGGATTCCCTCCCCATTACCTCCTCCCCACTGGACAAAGAGGAGTTAAAACCAGTCTCGGACCAAGTAGGTGAGGTGGACTCAACATGTTCTAATAAAGAAGGTGAGTGTTATAAGCCTCATTCTGAAGAGGACTCTGAAGGCTCAGAACTAAATGGTGTGTCTAGTTCACATTCAGAGTCTGATAAAGTTGTTGAAGAGTCACTCAACTCAAAAGAGTCTTCTGAAATAATAAAAGGAGAGGATGATAAATCTCGTGTCATAAAAACAGATATTAAAGAAGATTCCGACTCATCATGTGAAACTAAGTCAATCACAGAGGATGTTACGGCAGTCCTTCCACCAATCACGGAGGAGGTAACATCAAACATTCCACCAGTCACAGAAGAAGTTACATCGAACATTCCATCAGTCATGGAGAACAATACATCAAATTTACAACCAGCCACAGAGGAGGTTACATCAAACCTTCCACGAATCACAGAGGAGGTTACAGCTAACTTTCCACCAATCACAGAGGAGGTTACAGCTAACTTTCCACCAATCACAGAGGAGGTTACAGCTAACTTTCCACCAATCACAGAGGAGGTTACAGCTAACTTTCCACCAATCACAGAGGAGGTTACAGCTAACTTTCCACCAATCACAGAGGAGGTTACAGCTAACTTTCCACCAATCACAGAGGAGGTTACAGCTAACTTTCCACCAATCACAGAGGAGGTTACAGCTAACTTTCCACCAATCACAGAGGAGGTTACAGCTAACTTTCCACCAATCACAGAGGAGGTTACAGCTAACTTTCCACCAATCACAGATGTTGGATCAAACCTTCCACCAATCACTGAGGAGGCTACAGCAAACAG
Organism: Mizuhopecten yessoensis; assembly: GCF_002113885.1. Lineage (NCBI taxonomy): Eukaryota > Metazoa > Mollusca > Bivalvia > Pectinida > Pectinidae > Mizuhopecten > Mizuhopecten yessoensis. The sequence continues at coordinate 371,058 of NW_018407496.1, forward strand.
TTCACCAACCACAGAGGAAGTTACATCTAAACCGGTGAATGATATTAGGAGTCCTGAAGGAAATCTTCCAGAAGAAACATCAGACGACGCTTTATCAGAAACCAAGGACGAAGAAAGAGTCAAAACGAATGTCATTGTTACTGAAGACCCAGTGGATAAAGATCTTGTGGCTATTTCCTCCTCTGTGCAGACCGACGATTCAAATGACAAGAAAGTTATAAAGCGTCCCAGTAAACTCACTGTTGACTCTGTGCATGTCGACTCTGACTCAATCGGAAGTGCTGACCTTCCCCTGACTCCAGGGTCACAGGGGTCATGTGACCCACCGCTGACTCCAAGCTCCATTGCAACAGATTTTAATGTAAGTTGGTTTTGCCACCTTCAGTTAAAATTATACATATATGTGTTCACCAATGCTAATGTATAATTATATTTTTTTGGAATTCAGTTTAGCTGTATTGTTAAAGTACAGTCAGTCAGATATTTTTCTTCAATGTTCTGACAAGATTACCAAGAAAACTACCACAATGTTATTTTGAACTGGTCATAATTTAATATATATAGCACATATACATACATAGCTGTATGTTTAATTAAGTGAATGGCAACAGCGACCTGTCGGTAGTCCAGACTGTCAAAATCAAAACCTTCCTAGGACAGGTTGAAACCACTTACAGCACTTTCGCTGTTATTCAGTCATGAAGAAGTCTGTAGAGTGTTATACAGAGTTTCTGTAGAGTGTTATACAGAGTTTCTGTACTGTGTTATACAGAGTTTCTGTACAGTGTTATACAGAGTTTCTGTACAGTGTTATACAGACTTTCCTGGATTTCATTTACAGATACTTTGAGTGCACTAATGCTTGGAAAAGAACATTTTAATCACAGTTTGTATTTACAAGGTTTAAAGATCTTGAAGGGCTGCGGTGGCCAAGTGGTTTAGGCATCTGACATTCTGCTACCACTAGCCCTCCATCACTGGGTCGCTGGTTCGAGGCCTACGTGGGGCAGTCGCTAAATACTGGACGTAGGTGGGTTTTTTCTCTGGGAACTCCGGCTTTCCTCCATCACCAAAACCTGGCCCGTCCTTAAATTACCTTAGCTGTTAAAAGAACGTAAAACATGGTCATTAATTTCAAGGACATGAAGTGTAACGTGAAATGACAGGATCATGTAGATCTTTGGAATATATATATGATATAATTTTGAATCTTGAGTTATCAAATTAGCATAACATTCATTTCTTTCTGTGAATTCTGTGTATTTTATAAAGTATGAAGCATCTACATGGTTTACACAGTACTATGTTAATTCAGCAATAAGCCCATGCCTGGTAATAAGCCCAACTGTATCTAACGCAGTTAAATAAAATGCCAACTAATGTTATGTCATTGTCATGTGATAAGCCCACTCACCCCCTACTTTGAGTCAGGAATTATATGCCCATCCCCCTGGGCTTCTTGCAGGATAAATACGGTACTACTCATGAGAAGCGGTGCAAATGTTTGGATTTGTTCTGTGCCGTTACATCCCTGTCAACTTCAATAGCGTAAATAATTTAAAGAAAATGTTTTGGTTTAATTTGTCTAATGTCCATGATCACTTAGCTTGATTAACTATCAAGACAGTTGTGACAAACTGAAGGTGTGTCAGTAATGGTTGACAATTGTCTGGTTTTGTGGCTCAAATTCTGACGTAGGATATTTTTCGCCTCTGCAACTATAGCCTTTGCTGATGATCCTTCTAACCCATGAAGTTTTAAGGCTGTTCTTTGGTGTACATGCATGATCTAAACAATCTGACTGGAAGGAAATGTTGGAAAATTACAGTTTTAATTATCGTTAACCTGCTGTATTGTTTACACTCCACTGTAGCGTCGTGCCAGGTGTAATTAATACATAATGTGTCCATAGTCGTTTCAGTCAGGGGGGAAACATTATCTCAAAATCAAAGAAAATATTTATAAAAAAATGTTGGAGTGAGGTGAGAGAAGGAGACAGTGACACAATCATGCCTTATTTACCAGGACAAGCTAATTAATGATAACTCGGCCAGGTATGTTATTGTCAGGTACGTTCCGCCCCCGTTTTAGGGATCGTAGATACTTGATCTATAGCTAGCTACTGTTCAGTCCGACCTTCTCTGACCTTGCCCAGACGTAAACACAGATGAATAGACAGATGATAACTGATCACATTGACAAATACCTTGCTTTGTTAAAAAGATTTGTGTAGTCATTTCACTAATTTAAGATATGATAGTGCAAATTTTTATAAAAATTAAGTCCTTGTTAAAATCTAGTTGTAAATGTATACGGTTCAAGATTTCTACTGATATGACTGTGATACACACACTTTTAACTAGAAACTTGGTGAGCTGGTGTCATATTGAATAAAATCTTTATTCTGATGTTACATAAAAAAGATATTTGCATAAATGTTATCAAATTATACACATATAAAATTATTACCAGGAAATATTTTAAATAGACTGTTAAAAATAGTGGTAACACTAGCTAGCTGCTATGTTGAAGTACATGTATGAGGAAGGCGGGGACTCATAGCCAATGATATACTGAATCTTGTACTTAAGGACGATGATCAGTCAATTAAGTCATATTAACAGGAAAAAAACTAATATGCATGCACTTGAGATTTTAAATAGCAATAACCTAAAATTGTGGTTTCTCAATAAGTATTTGTCATTCAAATATGTCTACATCAGGACAGAATTGGGATGGTTATCAAGTTATCTAAAAGGATCTCAAATTGCAGACATGTATTGGGTAGGTCTGAGGTTTAATGGGCTCAAGAACAATTTACCCAAATTTAACAATCCTTCTCTAGTGATCCTCTGGCAACTTCTATTAAAAGTGAAAAGGTGGAATTTTAGCTGTAATTATGAAGTAATATTTTTAGTACAAGTTTTTGGTAGGGCACGTTTTCCAAAATGTCTTATATAACGTTAAATATTGGATCATGTGAGCTATAGATTGAATACCAGGTACAATGTTTACTCCTTGTATTACAAGGAAAATATTCAAACTCAGTAAATGTTTCATAATTGTGACATAGCGTTAAGATAGTGATAATTTCGTTTTCACCGAAATTATGTAATACATTTAGTTGACAAATTATTTAATTTTAGTCATAAAATACTATTTAGTTAGCAATGAAAAAATAAATGACAAGGGGATTTCCGTCACTTTGCTCTGTAACTTGATACTCTGTGGTATTTTCTAGTATATATATTAGAAGTCAGAATTATCTATAAATAGCCAGTTTGTAATGTTATGATGATGTTTTAAAATTACCACGAAATTGTTCCTTGCTTAAAAAATTGGCCACCAAAACCTGGAGGCACTTACCGGGATAGTCAGGAACCGGACATTGATTTATGTTTACACAGTAGTGTATTGAGATAAAAACAGCACCACTATACAGTCCAATATTAATTGATTAATAACCAGGGCTATGAGAGTTCCTACACCTTTATCTACTCTGCTACCTGGCTGTGGGCTTCTACCAGCTCGTCTGTATACCTAGACCTACTGATGGTTCTAACGGGCCAAAGTAGTAATTGATTCACGGACTCCCATGTCTAATGTATTTACCTCAGATAACACTCGCTACTTACAAGGACATTTATTCATGTCTTTTGTGACGTTCGGATGTACAAGATGGACAGCTGACATCAAACACAAAAGGCTCAGGGCATATTAATTGAAGTTTAATTTCTTGTCCGCTGTGAAATCCTGAGAAGTCTAGCCAGGCTTCCACATCTTATCCATGTATACATGTACATAATCCAATAAATAAATAGTACTCCTCGACTGCAACGCCATTTATTAATTAAATCATGATTAAGACTTGCGACATCTAATGACATTTACCATGTACCTTTGTATATGTAGTATAGATGGATATCAATTCCTTCCCTATTATACATTGTATATACAGGTATATGAGCAGCGTAGGTGAATACAGTGTATACCTGTAGTACACCTATAGACCTCGCCCGTCTCCGACTCGTCAGTATTACCAGTATACATTACCTTGTGGTTAACGGGAGATTTCTCTTAACGATTCACCTCACAACGACATCTAATCACCTGCTGTAATAATAAAATACAAAGGTCGAACAATGGGTATAAACATTGCGGGCCAGCGAGTGTATTTAATAAGCCTGATTCAGAGGAAGTGAATAATTTGTAAAGACGTAAGAGGAAACGTCAAAGAAAAGCTGGCTATTCTAGAGTTTGAAGTGCTTTACTACTTCAATGTGAATAACAGTGAGGATCGAGGGCTGGTGGTCTACACGAGTTTTACAATTTGATATCATGCTCCTACACAGGACAGAAGAGCTTCAGTGGAGCAGGCAGCATGTACCGACGACTTGGTGTATGATGGGATTATTGTAATTACCTTGTCTCAAATTGTGGGATAATTAAGAAGTTGATTACTATTAGTGTACTTACTTGTGGATATATATGAAGAAATGGGAGCAATGGAACACCAAAATGATATCAAGGTGAATATTGACAGAAATTTAAGTAGTTTATATAAAGCAAGTTTATTTGTACAAGACCTTTATGGTATTGCAAGGATATCTTAATTTTTAGGGGACGTGTACAGGTAAAAACAGCAGCTTAGGTTGCCATGCTAAATTATAACAGTCATGTCTCTGAAGGACATGTGCACTATATCAAGGTCACAGACTACAGTGTATCTCTGTAGGGAAGATTTCAGTATAAAGGTTAAGGTCAGTATAGGAGAGGATTTGGGGGGGGGGGGGGAGGACTGATAGACATACATTGTTTAATTATTACAAATGGTGACAAATTATGAGACAGGGGTTTTACCAAGAAGTTTGTAACCTGCTTGCAATGTCAGTCAAGTTTTAGCCACTTTAATTGGGGGAAAGACATTGTTTAAAATAGACCATACTTGACATGACAAAGGGTGGGTGGGGGACACCATTTATAAGCAGTGCACCACAACATAGGGGTGGTGGTGGGGGGAGCTACACTCTGACACATCACAACATAACATGGGAGAAGGCATCATACAAAGTAACATTTGTGCCCTGACATACACGTAACACAACATAACATGGGAGAAGGCACCATACAATGTGACATTAGTGCCCTGAGATACACATAACAACATGACATGGGAGAAGGCATCATACATTGTGACATTTGTGCCCTGACATACACATAACAACAGGACATGGGAGAAGGCACCATACAATGTGACATTAGTGCCCTGAGATACACATAACAACATGACATGGGAGAAGGCAGCATACATTGTGACATTTGTGCCCTGACATACACATAACAACAGGACATGGGAGAAGGCACCATACAATGTGACATTCGTGCCCTGAGATACACATAACAACATGACATGGGAGAAGGCAGCATACAATGTGACATATGTGCCCTGACATACACGTAACACAACATAACATGGGAGAAGGTACCATACAATGTGACATTTGTGCCCTGACATACATGTAACACAACATGACATGGGAGAAGGCACCATACAATGTGACATTTGTGCCCTGACATACATGTAACACAACATGACATGGGAGAAGGCACCATACAATGAGACATTCGTGCCCTGAGATACACATAACAACATGACATGGGAGAAGGCATCATACATTGTGACATTTGTGCCCTGACATACACATAACAACAGGACATGGGAGAAGGCACCATACAATGTGACATTAGTGTCCTGACATACACATAACAACATGACATGGGAGAAGGCATCATACAAAGTAACATTTGTGCCCCGACATCCACATAACAACATGACATGGGAGAAGGCACCATACAATGTGACATTAGTGCCCTGAGATACACATAACAACATGACATGGGAGAAGGCAGCATACAATGTAACATATGTGCCATGACATACACGTAACACAACATAACATGGGAGAAGGCATCATACAAAGTAACATTTGTGCCCCGACATCCACATAACAACATGACATGGGAGAAGGCACCATACAATGTGACATTTGTGCCCTGTCATACACATAACAACATGACATGGGAGAAGGGACCATACAATGTGACATTCGTGCCCTGAGATACACATAACAACATGACATGGGAGAAGGCACCATACAATGTCCCATTTGTGCCCTGACATACACATAACAACATGACATGGGAGAAGGCACCATACAATGTCCCATTTGTGCCCTGACATACACATAACAACATAACATGGGAGAAGGCACCATACAATGTGACATTTGTGCCCTGACATACACATAACAACATGACATAGAAGAAGGCAGCATACAATGTGACATTTGTGCCCTGACATACACATAACAACATGACATGGGAGAAGGCACCATACAAAGTAACATTTGTGCCCTGACATACACATAACAACATGACATGGGCTTGGCACCATACAAAGTAACATTTGTGCCCTGACATACACATAACAACATGACATGGGAGACGGCACCATACAATGTGACATTTGTGCGCTGACATTCTCATAACAACATGACATAGAAGAAGGCACCATACAATGTGACATTCGTGCTCTGACATACACATAACAACATGACATGGGCTTGGCACCATACAATGTGACATTTGTGCCCTGACATACATTTAACACAACATAACATGGAAGAGGGCATCATACAAAGTAACATTTGCACCCTGACATACACGGCATACATTGTGACATTTGTGCCCTGACTTACACATAACAACATAACATGGGAGAAGGCATCATACAAAGTAACATTTGCACCCTGACATACACGTAACACAACACAGCGTTGCATGGTGGGGGATTAGCTTTTAGTGTAACATCCTTATGTTATACCTCGACATGGAACTGGGGGATGGGTGACACTATTTAATATCAAAGCCATAGCATCCCTTCCAAAGCTTTGCTCAAGTGACCTTTTCTAATCGCTTTTTGACCGTCGTCGTCCGTAGTGCGTAAACGTTTTACATTTTCAACTTCTTCTCAAGAACCAGTTGATGGATTTTTTTCAAACTTGGTCAGAATCATCCTTGGTAGATGAGGCTACAAAAATCTTCTTCTCCAGACTCAGAGGTACTACAGTCATTTTCTCTGCATGGAAAGAAAGATCATTAGGGGCTGTATTTAAATTGTAAATTTCAGACCCCCCCCCCCAGCTATCCATTCTCCCTTGGGGAGGGGGTAAAGTTAAATATAGTTTATATAGGGAAATAACACTTTTGGGGTATATTTTGACAACTTTTTGTAGGAAATTATTTTTACTTGGTGAGAATTATCCTTGGAGGAAGATGGTTTCAAATTGTAAAATTGAAATTCCTACCCCAACCTCTGGGGCTAGGTCTGGGCCCCAAAGGGAAAATTATCAAGTTTACTACAGTTTATATAGGGAAATAACACTTTTGGGTATATTTTATCCATTTTCAGCAGAAAATTACTCTAAGTTAGTCAGAATCATCTTTGGTGAATGAGGGTATTACATTGTAAAATTGGGATTCCTGCCCCATCCCCAGGGGCTAGGGCGGGGCTCCAAAGGGGACATTAACCAATATTTTCAAATTCTTATCCTTTGATGACATAACAAATGTTGTATTTCACTTAGTTTACATGCTCATTTCCACATCTAAACAATAAAATAAAGCTACCAGTACCTAAAGCTACCAGTACGTACCTATGATATAAATCAGGTGACTGCTAAGGCCCTTGGGCCTCTTGTCGGCTAATTCTGTTAGATTTCCTTGTCCGATCTTTAGGCCTCTTACCTGTATTTCTGTATAATTGATTCTCACCTGTATTCTTACCTCAGCTGTCATATAATTTGGAAGTGTGAAGGTTGGTGGAGGTTGATTTCAGGGTTGTAAGTGAGTGGTAAAGCCATGACTTTGTGTTAATGTGTCTACAGTACCAGACTTTAACCTTTTGCTTGATGGGTATTATAACACGACTATTCCTTTTTAGCTCGCCTCATCAGATGGTCCGCTTTTCAAAAGGCATTTTGTTGTCGGTCATCGTCTGTCCTTAAATAGTTCTTTTTATTGCTTTTTCCCTTGAAGTGCTAAAATGGATCACTTTCAAATTTTGTAAGAAAGTTTTCCTTGGTCCATAGTTGTGAGCATTTCCATTTGAGACTGATCAAGAAATAAAATGGCCACCAGGTACTACATGTAGTAGCCATGTCAAATTTTGACAATTCAAGTTTGTTATCACTATATTTTATATATATATACGGCTAATGTTGTCACCTTTTGTCCAGTGAATTTTTGCATTATATAGTTTTTCAAAATATAGAGGGAGATAGGTAAAGAAGTTGTGAAAAAAGTAAAAACTAAAAAAAATGGATGAAAAAAATATCTGTTGGTCGTAGGTGATGAGGTGGTAAATGTTACAATGTAGGTGTGTTATGTCAAGGTTTTACTGTACCTGAAATAAAATGAAAAGATATGGCAAGTAATCAGTTTACCATCAATAATAGCTGGCCCTACGATCATTTTAATCACAGGAAACATCCCATTGATAAATTTTACTATCAGTCCAACAATACGCCCAGCATTCATTTTCTCAGAGGAATAATCCAAGTCAATCATGCATGTTACCATCAGAAATAAGTCAAATGATCATTTCACTGAAGTAAATAAGCCAAGAGATAGCTAAGTGATCATTATAGTCCCAGAAAGAAGTTCAGAATAAGCCAAGCGGTCATTAAATTACTCTCTAAGAACTCGGATTTATGAATTCTTGGATATGCTTTGATCATGAATACTGTGTGCTGGCTATTAGCTGTTGTGTATACTTGTAGTTCTGCTTTGTACATTTGTAGATCTGGTGCAGGTAGAGACATAGACATAACACATACTACCGCTACAGGGTTAACGTACTGCTATACTACTTTTTAAACTCTGAGGTTTTAGCTGGTATAATTCCAGACAAACCCTTAATCATACACAACTTGTACACATCTAGAGCCTGAAGTATGAAATTGATTTGTTTAAATGAAGTTAGCAGTGAAGACAAGAAGCAACATTCTCTTTGCCTCAGACGGCTTGAACATTGATTTCAACTTTAAATGCAGAGTTAAGTTGAATGATTACTCCAACTTTTATCAGTCGTCAAAGACAGATGAGTTGTTGCCTAGGGCTGTTGTTATACCTGGTCACCACGGTGATGTATTAGGTCATGGTGACAGTGGTGACACCATGCTGATTGGGTCAGGTTGTTACCTGTTAAAATCAGATTTATCGATCCAATACATCACATTTACTTACTGTACACACGCTGCCTGTCTGGGGAGGTGGGCTACCTTTTGATCATGTGCTCATTTATCAAAGGACCAATCAAATCTTTTTTGGGAATTTGTAAAAAATTTGGGAAACTGATCAAGAGATGTATAATGTGATTTGATTGGCTGATCAAGAGATGTAAAATGTGGTTTCATTGGCTGATCCAGAGATTCATTGACTGAACACAAGAAATGTAAAATGTGGCTTCATTGGCTGATCAAGAGATGTAAAATGTGATTTGGTTGGCTGATCAAGGGATAGAAAAGCTAAATTTAAAAAAAGGGATAGAAAAACTGAATAAAAAAAACCCAGTTATTTCAGTTCATATGAAAATAATGAAAATAAATTTCATCCGAAATGTTTTCTCAAAGATTAGAAATGTTGGGATGGATATGATTATTACAGTGTCACATAAAAAAAAATCAGACTAACTGGTCTGGGCATTTAAAATTCTATGCTCCATCTCTTACTGTAAATTTAGTGTGGACATAAACTATAGGAGGACATTAAGAGCTGGCCAGGAGTGTAAGGTTATGGTAATACAGTAAAGGTGGTGTTTATTTACCAGGCCAATTGTTTATGGTCTTAAGAAGGATTTATGATGCCTAGGTCAGGACCTCCTTGTCCATTCTATATTTTTATCCAATTATAATTTGTACTTAAATACCTTATGGTAAATAGCTAATCTGTATGTGGTAAGTGTCTTTACATTTGAACTTCCATAATGGTTAAAGTGCTGTAAGTACAGTTGATCAGTGTTGATATTATACCTGTGGTTCAGCAATTGTACAGATAGATTACCATAGGATTGTTTTATATGTGTGGGCTAACTCCTGGTCAGCTTGTGAAGACATTGTCTTCTAGGCTCCAGCTGTCCATATAACCATAAATCAACCTTCTGGAAATGAGTCAAGCCAGGGCAACGCTTCACGGGCAGACTTTTCCTCAGTTCCTCAGTAGCGTTTTATTATTGAGTGATCAAAAGAGAGAGATAGTTATCCTTCCAGTTAGAAATTTCTCTCCCATACCAAAATCCAGATTAACTTATAAATGGTAGGGTAATGTGATTAGCTGTGAATTTCTTTTTATCGCCTCACCTGTTGGTCCGGAGTGGAGGTGTTACAGACATTAGCATGCTATACTTTAGGTTTAATGCTAGATTATGTTGCGTATCCTATTGAAAAACATCTACCCTGATGTGATTGAGGTCTCTGAAAACTAATGTTTACCTGAGATTCATTAAGGCTGTGGTGATTCATGTACAGACATACATTACATACAAATATATGTGTGTGTACAGTAGTGCAATAAATATTGCAATGGCTAGCTGCCCAAGATTCGAACTAAGGACCCTTCAAAATCTAGACGGAGGCTCTACTAATTGAGCGACCTGGTCACCGACGATTGACCAAGTCCAGGTCCACTACACTTGTGTTATTGCTATAATGAGCTTTTATATTTGACATTTGTTTTCCATTTTGACCCCTATCAGACCAAGGTTATAAGGTGACGGACCACATAATATTAACTCATGTAAAAGTTTCTGTTGATTGAAAACTGAATTTTTCCACCTTGTACAGATCAAAGGAAGGTATCTTCCTGTAACGAGTTTATGTACCTGTCATTATGTTTATACAGGTAAAATTACCAGTCATCATTGGCAATGGAGATAACTTCAGATGGATAATATATCTGAAGGAATTGTTCAAACTGTCACCAGGTATAAATCTAATTAACTGTGCTGAGTTTCATGTGAGTGGAGTTGACCTAGGTACAGCTTTTCTCACCTCTGTACCACTCCTTTTAAGCCGTGGTTTTATATAACAGAGGTTGTCAACCTCGTCCTACCTGTTGATACAGGTCACTTTCCCATTAGGATCACCTGTTTATCCAGGTGATTAATCATCATTGATATATATATACCTGTATTAAGATGTACCTTGGTCCTGTCACTACATGTCGTTCTACCGGAGTACATCAGAAACTGATATTTTTATCCAGTTACCTCTTCAGATGTATCTTTTCCATCGCTGATGATTATAGTTATTTTCTGTAGATTTTGCACACTACTCAAGCTTGTAGGTGTGGTCGTATGTATGGTCCAGTTAAGTTTTACCAGCAGTTCGGGTGATAAACTCTAGGATTACAATGCATTTTCATTAATGCTGTCATGTGTTATACCAGCTATGGGTGAAAGGGTCCACTTCTGACTGCAGGTTTAGCTGTGATGAGAGTTGGCAGTATAGAGTGTATGATTGTACAAGTGTATTGCATACTGGTACTGCCAGGAGGTCAAAAGTCAATTAACAGAGGGTAAATCTCATAATGTTTAATATTAGTGGCAAAGGTAGCAGTAAGGACGAGAGAAGTATAACCTGGTACACATAAGACCTATAACCATGAAGTTAACAAGGGTAATGGCAAGTAGCAGTGTATATTGGATAAAGCTAACAGTGGAAATGTATGTCAGTATTCACATGCTTGCTGCATGATTTTGCCTATACTTGGCCATGTACACTGGACAAAGCTTACAATGCTTACTGATAATGGCAGTATATATACAAAGCTGACAATGCTTCCTGATAATGGCAGTACCGGGTATATATACAAAGCTGACAATGCTTACTGATAATGGCAGTATATATACAAACCTGACAATGCTTACTGTTAATGGCAGTATATGCAGGACAAAGCTGACAATACTTACTAATAACGGCAGTATACAGTATATATACAAAGCTGACAATGCTTACTGATAATGGTAGTATATGGAGGACAAAGTTGACAATGCTTACTGATAATGGCAGAATATGCAGGACAAAGCTGCCAATACTTACTGATAATGGCAGTATACAGTATATAAAAAGCTGACAATACTTACTGATAATGGCAGTATACAGTATATAAAAAGCTGACAATACTAACTGATAATGGCAGTATACAGTACATAAAAAGCTGACAATACTTACTGATAATGGCAGTATACAGTATATAAAAAGCTGATAATGGCAGTATATGCAGGACAAAGCTGACAATACTTACTAATAATGGTAGTATACGAAGGACAAAGTTGACAATGCTTACTGATAATGGCAGTATATGCAGGACAAAGCTGACAATACTTACTGATATTGGCAGTATACAGTATATAAAAAGCTGACAATACTTACTACTAATGGCAGTATACAGTATATAAAAAGCTGATAATGGCAGTATACGAAGGACAAAGTTGACAATGCTTACTGATAATGGCAGTATATATACAAAGCTGACAATGCTTACTGATTGTGCTTATAAGTAGCAGTATACAAAAGACAAAGCTAGCAATGCTTTCTGATTATGTTAGTTAGTGACTATGTACAAAAGACAAAGCTAGCAATGCTTTCTGATTGTGTTAGTTAGTGGCTATGTACAAAAGACAAAGCTACCAATGATGATTCGAGACACAGCTTAAATTGTTAACTTACACTGTCAGTCTATACAGAATAAAGCTAACAATGCTTTCTCTTGGTGAAAGGAGGTGGCAGCTGGCATTGAAACATATCGGCATAATGGAATGTATCAACATGTGGTCTATTTTCCCATGTGTGTTAGAAAATCAGTTGATATAAAGGAAACAAGAAACAATTTGTTGCAATATGGAAACTTGGTCAAAATTATAAAAAAAAAAAATGCAATCCACATGACTTCTGTGCTGATCCTATGTTGATGATTTTGTGTCATGATGCTGTAATGAAGTATGGTGTTCCAATATTACTATCACAGTGGGAAATGGCTTCATATATTAGCATGACAATATGGATTCTTCGCCAGGTTTTCCTGCCAACTCTATTTCATTGTCCCCCCTTTCACGAGTTGTACTACAATCAGCAAAAAAGCAATTATGGGAAAACTTTTGTGAGTAATGTTCAGTGGTAGTGTTAATGATACAGACTGTAATTACGAAGTAGAATTTCCTGTTAAAACCTGGACTATAAACATTTTATTTTATAATTTTGTAATAATGCAAGAAGGGAATTGGAATAGGGGTAGGGAGGAAATTGAAGTGGTGATGGTTGGTGGGGGGAGTAATGGCCAGCTCCAGGATATACTGGTGGTTGGAATGAAGGCATCATTTAATATCAGTGGTACTATAAACCTATAGCCATGAAGTATCATATGAAATTCAGGAAAACTAAAGGCAATAATTTCACTATGAAATAAATGCAGTTTATCATTGGTACCCATAGTAACACGTTTTGTTTGCCATGACATGCCAATGTAACTTCTTAAAAAGGCAAAATTTCGAGGAACTCCCAGCAACACTAGCATTAGGGTTACACAATGTCTGAAGCGACCAGATACAGTGGTATTGATTTCTGACGTTATTGATCCAATGGCGGCAGCAGTGGAGTAAAAGTATGACCTAGTGTAAGTTGTGGCTGTATCAGATTCTAGCACACCCACGCAAAATCCTGTCTACAAAACAATATACACCCACACACAATCCTGTCTACAAAACAATATACTCCTACAAGACAATATACACCCATGCAAAATCCTGTCTACAAAACAATGTACACCCATACAAAATCCTGTCTACAAAACAATATACACCCACGCAAAATCCTGTCTGCAAAACAATATACACCCATGCCAAATACTGTCTACAAAACAATATACACCCACGCAAAATCCTGTCTACAAAACAATATACACCCACGCAAAATCCTGTCTACAAAACAATATACACCCACGCAAAATCCTGTCTACAAAACAATATACTCCTACAAAACAATATACACCCACACAAAATCCTGCCTACAAAACAATATACACCCACACACAGTCCTGTCTACAAAACAATATACACCCATGCAAAATCCTGTCTACAAAACAATATACTCCTACAAAACAATATACACCCACGCAGAATACTGTCTACAAAACAATATACACCCACACACAAACCTGTCTACAAAACAATATACTCCTACAAAACAATATACACCCACACAAAATCCTGTCTACAAAACGATATACACCCACGCAAAATCCTGTCTACAAAACTCTATACTCCTACAAAACAATATACACTCACGCAAAATCCTGTCTACAAAACAATATACTCCTACAAAACAATATACACCCACACAAAATCCTGTCTACAAAACAACATACTCCTACAAGACAATATACACTCATGCAAAATCCTGTCTACAAAACAATATACACCCACGCAAAATCCTGTCTACAAAACAATATACTCCTACAAAACAATATACACCCACACAAAATCCTGTCTACAAAACAACATACTCCTACAAGACAATATACACTCATGCAAAATCCTGTCTACAAAACAATATACACCCACGCAAAATCCTGTCTACAAAACAATATACTCCTACAAAACAATATACACCCACACAAAATCCTGTCTACAAAACAATATACACCCACACACAGTCCTGTCTACAAAACAATATACACCTGTGCAAAATCCTGTCTACAAAACAATATACTCCTACAAAACAATATACACCCACACAAAATCCTGTCTACAAAACAATATACCCCCACAAACTATCCTGTCGACAAAACAATCTACACCCACGCAAAATCCTGTCTACAAAACAATATACTCCTACAAAACCATATACACCACACACAATCCTGTCTATAAATCAATATACGCCTACAAAACAATATACACCCACACACAGTCCTGTCTACAAAACAATATACACCCACACAAAATCCTGTCTACAAAACAACATACTCCTACAAGACAATATCCACTCATGCAAAATCCTGTCTACAAAACAATATACTCCTACAAAACTATATACACCACACACAACCCTGTCTACAAAACAATATACTCCTACAAAGCAATATACACCCACACAAAATCCTGTCTACAAAACAATATACACCACACACTATCCTTTCTACAAAACAATATACACCCACACACTATCCTGTCGACAAAACAATATACACCCACGCAAAATCCTGTCTGCAAAACAATATACACCCACGCCAAATACTGTCTACAAAACAATATACACCCACAAACTATCCTGTCGACAAAACAATATACACCCACGCAAAATCCTGCCTACAAAACAATATACTCCTACAAAACCATATACACCACACACAATCCTGTCTATAAAGCAATATACTCCTACAAAACAATATACCCCACACACAACCCTGTCTACAAAACAATATACTCCTACAAAGCAATATACACCCACACAAAATCCTGTCTACAAAACAACATACTCCTACAAGACAATATACACTCATGCAAAATCCTGTCTACAAAACAATGTACACCCGTACAAAATCCTGTCTACAAAACAATATACTCCTACAAAACAATATACACCACACCCTATCCTGTCTACAAAACAATATACTCCTACAAAACTATATACACCACACACAACCCTGTCTACAAAACAATATACTCCTACAAAACAATATACACCCACACACAGTCCTGTCTACAAAACAATATACACCCACACAAAATCCTGTCTACAAAACAATATACTCCTAAAAAACAATATACCCCACACACTATCCTGTCTACAAAACAATATACACCCACAAACTATCCTGTCGACAAAACAATATACACCCACGCAAAATCCTGCCTACAAAACAATATACTCCTACAAAACAATATACACCCACGCAAAATCCTGTCTGCAAAACAATATACACCCATGCAAAATACTGTCTACAAAACAATATACACCCACACACTATCCTGTCGACAAAACAATATACACCCACGCAAAATCCTGCCTACAAAACAATATACTCCTACAAAACATTATCCACCACACACTATCCTGTCTACAAAACAATATACACCCACGCAAAATCCTGCCTACAAAACAATATACTCCTACAAAACCATATACACCACACACAATCCTGTCTATAAAGCAATATACTCCTACAAAACAATATACACCACACCCTATCCTGTCTACAAAACAATATACTCCTACAAAACAATATACCCCACACACAACCCTGTCTACAAAACAATATACACCACACACAATCCTGTCTATAAAGCAATATACTCCTACAAAACAATATACACCCACACACAATCCTGTCTACAAAACAATATACACCACACACTATCCTTTCTACACAAAACCCTGTCTACAAAACAATATACTCCTACAAAACAATATATACCCACACACAATCCTGTCTACAAAGCAATATACTCCTACAAAACAATATACACCACACACTATCCTGTCTACACACAACCCTGTCTACAAAACAATATACTCCTACAAAACAATATACACCCACGCAAAATCCTGTCTACAAAACAATATACTCCTACAAAACCATATACACCACACACAATCCTGTCTATAAAGCAATATACCCCTACAAAACAATATATACCCACACACAATCCTGTCTATAAAATAATATACACCCACGCATCAAAGAAACACTGTGTATCTTTCAGTCAACAAAACTGTTATTCACATGCATGCTTTGTGTAATTTCTTTTGGTATCAGATGACAATTTAGAATGTCGAAGAAAAAAACATAGGGTTTAATTTCTTTTTTCAAACTTTTGATAATGCTTTAATATCATTTGATTATAAAACAATGAAGTAACATTATTATAATAATGACTGACCAACCCCGTCCTAATACTGAAAACAAACAAATGGATAATTTGTATGGACTTCCGTTTAAACAGAAGAAACTAAATTCCATGGGTAGGATGACTATCCGTAGGAGACCTCAACATTTCTGTTAACTATTCCGATGTTTCATGGATCACTTTGACCTCATGTTTGACCCAGTCAACTGTTAGGAGAGAACAATGACCTACATGGTAGGCATCAGTGACCTTTGTGACATGTATAATTACAAACTTGATATCCTAACCAATAAGTTCTCCATGACAACTGACAATCAATCAGTGAAAGAAAAATATTTTTCTAGATCACTTAAAAATACCCTGGACAGGTGCAGGGTAAACAGTTTGTCACGCTCACGTTACAGTGTTGGTGTCCCCAGTACTTAGGTCCCAGACACAGCAAACTTTTTCAATTTTCTCAGTATCATCTTACAGTGTCAGTGGGACCTCTGAATATCCTGGACACCACAACCTTTTTGTCACTATCAAGTTGCAGTGTTGGTTGGATCTCTGTCTTGGTGTAAATTACAGTGTGTAATGTAAAACTGTCATGTCCATTTAGTTTTGTAGTTTCCCCAGTTGTAAAGGAATCATAACTATTACAGTATGTGTCCAACAATAAGCCCATGCCTGGTAATAAGTCCACCCATTTTAGAAGAAATGCCAGCATATAGGACCATTGTCCTGTAATGTGCCCACCACATATACTACGAGTCAGGCATTATGTATTGGCCCCCAGGGCTTATTGCTTGATAAATTCAATATCCCAGTTGCATCAAATAACTGACTAAAATTTGTACGACTTTGACTATGACCATGAAAGTTTCTATCAACAGCATTTGTGAATGTTAAAATCATGAAATAGAGTATAACTGAAGGTTGCTTTATGTATGGTAATACAGCTGTAGTACAAAACCTTGCAGTGCCAAATAACTGGAGGAAGGCCTTAAAACATTCAATGATAAATTCTGTTCATGAAAGGTTAAGCTCTTTCAAATCATAAATATACCTCCCTGAAATCTGAAACTATTAATTTTTCTCAAACAAATATGTCTATGTGCACTTTCTTGCAGTTTTTGGGGGAGATTTGTTCATGTCACATGAAGTACGGTATTAAAGGGTGTGGCCAACAGTCTTTTATACTTAGTCAGAATTTAAAATGGAATCAAGCAATACTGGCTCCTCAGGAGTGTTGGGTCATCAATTCACCTGTCTGTGACTCACTTTTACCTTGACAAACATAATATTACAGGTAACTTCACATAATCCCACAAAAACAAAATATTAACGACTTCGGATTTAAATTAATCTCTGCTTACTCAATATCATAAGAAAATAATTTTGGGCAAACTTGGATGACTTCAGATTGTAAATTGTAGCCCAACATTGACCATTTGACCTCAGATGACCTTGTTACAGGGTGACAGGTAACAGAAGAATCAGACAAACATTGCTGGCTGACAGAACCATAAGTAGGTGTTAGTTGGTGACAGGTTTTATCTTCAGGTCTGGCTGTTACAGTCTCAAAATAGCCACTCTACCTAGCCTGACTGCATCTAGACAGGTGCAGGGGTCCTGCACTTTTCAGGCCTGCTTTACAGTATGAGAGCCAGCTGTACATTGGCCTACACTCTGTCTTACAGTATGGGAACCAGTACATTGGCCTACACTCTTGTCTTACAGTATGGGGCCAGTACATTGGCCTACACTCTGTCTTACAGTATGGAAACCAGTACATTGGCCCTACACTCTGTCTTATAGTATGGGAACCAGTACATTGGCCTACACTCTTGTCTTACAGTATGGGGCCAGTACATTGGCCTACACTCTCTCTTACAGTATGGGAACCAGTTCATTGGCCCTACACTCTGTCTTACAGTATGGGAACCAGTACATTGGCCCTACACTCTGTCTAACAGTGTGGGAACCAGTACATTGGCCTACACTATGTCTTACAGTATGGGAACCAGTACATTGGCCTACACTCTGTCTTACAGTATGGGGCCAGTACATTGGCCTTACACTCTGTCTTACAGTATGGGAACCAGTACATTGGCCTACACTCTTGTCTCACAGTATGGGGCCAGTACATTGGCCTACACTCTCTCTTACAGTATGGGAACCAGTACATTGGCCCTACACTCTGTCTTACAGTATGAGAACCAGTACATTGGCCCTACCCTCTGTCTTACAGTATGGGAACCAGTACATTGGCCCTACACTCTGTCTTACAGTATGAGAACCAGTACATTGGCCCTACACTCTGTCTTACAGTATGGGAACCAGTACATTGGCCTGCACACAATATAAAGACTGGTAAAGCAACCATCATTTACCTTACAGGAGGGACCAAGGCAGTGACCATACACTCTATCTTATAATATGGGACAGGCACAAAAGCCATACACACTACCCTAAAGCACAAGAAACAGTATTTTGGCCATGCACTCTACCTTTACTGTATGGATCAGTAAAGCTGCCATGCACACTTACTATCTTACAGTATTTGAACCAGTATATATAGTAGCCATACATTCTATTGTACAGCATAGGGACTTTTAGAGTAATCATACACTCTACCCAAAAAAATCATACTCGTACAGTGGTTATGCACTCTGTCTTACAGTACCTGTTGGAATCAGGATACTCAGTGTCCCTGAAGCAATAGTGCACCATATAAGTCCAAGATTTTAAGTATTGCAATACACGCACCCTCAACTGTTTTTTCATTACAGTATTCATATACCAACCACACCCATTAGCCCAAGGAATCATGGTAATTCATCTTTTCCTTTGAAATTCACATGATAGGTGATGAATTAAATACCTTTTTTGTTGAAGTATATATCTATTCTTTATTCCTTAAACTGGAGTCCTAGTATGCAAGGTATATACCATTTTGCGGGAAGGAGGGTGATACTCTGATGTGATACCACTGGGAGATATGCTTTGTCTTCTGTCTACCACCCTGTAGGTATTATTGTCCTAGTAACCTGTCCTCTAGTACAAGTTTGTGTGTAAAGGAACTAATGATGTGTCCACTGTCACCTGTAATGTGATGGTCACTACCAGTTTGACCTCATTTTGTGACAGTATATAGTTATTTACAACTCAAAAGTCACCTGTACCTGCATGTTGCCCAGATCTAGTAAACAAATTAAGTGTTGGGGGAAGGGGGCAGGGTGGGAGGGGGTTAATTATGAAGGGTAGATGTGTTATGTTTATATTAATCTCATAACACATACAAAAAATATAGAATCAGTCAGTATTTAATTTGGGTAACTGACCACTGCATGACCACCAATCGTAACAGCCATGTCCCAGTGATTGATTCGACTAATTAGATTTGCTGTCTCTGGGGTCGTTGGACCAAATGACACCCAGTCTGCAGTGAGCCAGCTGTCCATGTTACTTTGTCAGGTGGGTGAAGGTGAGGTGTTCAGTGAGGGATGGCTTAATATGTCTCAATTTGATATAACTTTGTCTTACAGAGCTCATGTTTTACAAAACCTAAGATTTCGGATGGATGCATGGTCATAGAAATCTTTTAACCTTAAAGCACATTAGCTATAAACTCAATAAAGGTCAAATCTTCAGTGTACTTTGTCTCTGTCCAAAGTTGTCCTCTGATCCATGAAGGTTGGTCATGAAAATATTTTGACCTTGAAATGTGGATAATAAAGTTGAAGGAAAGTTCAAAAAAATGATGACATAACGAAATAATGTGTTGAAGCAATTTCTCTAGCCATTGTTACAGAACTCATTCTAACCAGGTGGTAGGAATTATTGTCTTATCTGACCAGAGATTAAGGCCATCCTGTCCTGTAACCAAAGGTTATGCTCATACTTGCCAAATCTCCCTATTTAGGAGACAGACTCCCGATTTTGGACCCTTACATTTAGTGTTTTCAACCACTGAATTTGCTTAACTACTTCTATTTTCTAAGATCTGATGACATCATCTGAAAGAACAACCCAAAAGATGCCATTTAAAAGTGTTATTCTTCCCTTGAGTGTACATACACACATTTTATTTATGCTTTTAATTCCTGGCATGTGTAATAAATCTCCCCCACAGAAATACACTTCCTTGTTCTGTAGCTCCATAATGATATAGATCAAGAACCCAGATGATCCAGATCAATCATTGTGCCTTATGGAAGTATGAAAAGCCATCTGTCATCTGTCTTATTTCTTCACCAATGTTTTGGTTATGAGTCCATGGGTAAGATGTTTCCTGTCTATAGAGTGGGTAAACAGTCAATTATCTTAATTAAACTTAATTTAGTTTATAAAGTAATTGAAGGCATTATTTGTCCCAGTCAGAGATATCAGCCTTCTTATGGTGATTTGACTGAGATTTGTGGTAGATTTCCGTAAACATATAGCTAAAAGCAATAAAAGAATTCTCAAACTCTAATAAGAAAGCTGCGTTCAGCCTACCTGTTTCAATATCGTTACCTCACCTGTACAGAGCTAATTAGCAATAAACACTACTATATGGGGACAACACCCCAGTCCTTATGTGTTAGACCAGACATTTACTCCCTCTGTTCTCGTTAAGTCGGCAGGTAAAACATGGCCTACTTCCTGGTCTTGTCAACATTAAAGAAATCTTACAGACGGTGTGACCAGGTTTTATTGATCAAAGCGAATCTGTCAAAACATTCACATGTCATTTGTCACAAAAATTATTTGAAATGTTGCATTCTGTTTTTGATGTAGTTTACAAGTCCATGTTGTTATTGATGGCTCCTTGTTTCTATCTGCTAAAATTTAAGTTGTAATATTAAGAGTGATTAGCACACTTGTTGTTATATCTATTATCTTTTACACCTTGTGGTCATGCATACTTATAACATATCTTTGACCTTGTGATGTTGGCCGTTTTGTTGGACCTCCTCTTACACCTCAGGACAGCGGCCTTACTGTGGGACATTATACTGTCACACTGCTGTTTGTCAGTCTCACAAAGTTCTGTCACTTCAGACTAGTCAACGTTAACAGTAAAATTTAATTTGAAACTTTATTTCATTTTAAATGATACTATTTTTTTTTATTTTTATAATAGAACATTACAACACACCTATTTGATTTGTATGCATTGAAGCCTTACATTTGATGCTGTAGATGTGTTCTACTGACTTACACATCTTGAAAACCTCTCCCGTCTTTTCTTGATAGACAGCACTGATGAAACATTTAGCTGCCACAAGATTTTCGTTTTTTTCAATGGAATATCTGGATACCGTTCTACAAAATAGCTAGTGCATGATTAGGAGTTTTTGTGGAATAAATGTCATTGCACTTGACTGACTTTCCTTAAGTCTGGCTAGGGTGTCGATTCAGTAAGCAGCACTTTTCAGGCCCTTAATGGAGGACTGACTGGGCTGTCTGCACATCTCTATAATGTGGTATAACCTTTGGTCCATCCACATGTTATTTGTCAGTTGTTGAGCTTTTATCATTGTATCTGGTTATCAAATTTATTTGTTTACTACACTTCTTAAAATGTTCATTTTGAAGATAAAAACGTTCAAGGAGTGCTAAGGCAGTTTTATGAGAAGATTTATAACCTGTGTATATGACACCTGCATTGTGATGTATTATTTTGCATGTTTTCACATGGAAATTTTGAAACATACAACAAAACAAAAAACATGAACAGTACTGACTACATATACGTTAAGATAGTTGTTCAGCTCTGAGAAGTACATAATTATTGCACTAGTAGCAAGTAATGAATCAGAATAGCAGCAGTTGTGATTGTCTAGCTTACCTAATATGAAAAGGAAGTCCATGATCCTAATTACTTAATCCTGTTTTTCAAGCGTAAGGATGTTGACGATATCTTTTTACTTGTATCAATACACATATCATGGAGAGAGGAATCGATACGTATCAATATATCGTCCCAGCTCTGTTTAAAACCCAATCTCATTAAAATTAGATGTTGATAAAAAAATACCTACGGCTATTTTCATGCGGTACGTAATAATGAACAGACGTATTTATTCAGATTGTTTAAAGCCAAGACAGGTTGTTGATATTGAGGTTTTCTTAAACATGTTTCCTTACTTGTCAACTAATGAAAGGTTAGTTTAGGTTGAAGATACCTATAGATTGGAAGAGTTGAACATTGCATCATTTCTAAACTATGTTGTATATCTGTTCCTAATCCGTCAGTAAACAACAACAGAGCAGACAAACTATAGTGATATCTTTTCTTGCAATTATGACTCTGGACAAATAATCTAGTAACAAACTTGTGGAGCAGAGTTATCAGTTATACGAACTGTCTTTCAGTGTGAAGGCTGTTTCAGTTTATTTTAACACGAGATATGTCAGCGGACCTAAAATGAAAGGCTTATTTGAATTGGTTGGAACATAAATATTTTTCAGTTTTATGTGCAAAAATGTCAAGTACCAGATTGAAGATAACCAACATTTGGACATTTTCACATGGATTTTACATAAACTTAAACTCACATTATGCATCATCACGTACAAAAAGTTCTTTTATAGGGGAAATTGAGCTTGTGTGCTTTGAAATATTACATTTGACCCTTGGGTCATTAGCATAGAGTGCAAGTGTAAGATTTGGCACATGCATGTTTGTTAACAGGAAAATGCATGTGTGTTATCAGCAAGCCTTTCTTTGATGTCAGCTGCCGACTCCATATTTCACCCTCAAAGCTATGTTCCCTAGATTAGTGAAATGAGCTGGTTTGAGATTATCATCATCAACTCTCTGTGGGGAAGTTTAAAGGAGAGGCGATTTAACAATGCTCCATCATGTAATAGCTAGTGGATGTGTCTTGGGTTAATTGAAAAAGAGGTTGCTTTAGAGGTTTTGTGAAATCTTATTACTTTGACCATGTGTGTTCAATTTGTTTCAAGTCTAATTTGGCAAAAAAGCTGTGATCTAATTAACATAAGTTCATTGTTATTTTTATATATATATTCTTCACTATCCAACAAAAATTCGAAACATTTGCATTTTATAAATTCTGTGTTTTTACAATTTATAAAGAAAAATCCAGAGGTTTTCCATATGTTATTGCATTAAAGGAAAACTGCAGAGGTCTTTCATGTGTTATAACTTGTAAGTAAAAATACAGAGGGGCCTACATGATATAACAAAAAATGTAAAGTACACAAATTTTCACTATATTCCCAGCCTGAAAAAAAGGCTTGAACATTAAACCCCACAACTACTACAAAGAGTTGATAAAGATGATTGAAAATTAACAATTCTTCACAAATAAGTGTTCTTCAGTATATATAGTGTTAGGTGGGTCCTGGAGTGTTGGTGTGGGATTGTTTCTCACACTTACAAATAATGATCATGCACTAATACATCCTCTTGGCAACTTGTTAAATGCTTTAGAATGATCTATTCAATTTGCAGTTTAATTTTTACAACATTTCTATGAAATGAGTCATGCTAGATGACGATCTAGTTGCTGTTAGATTTTTCGAGATTTTCTGTAACTTTCTTGAACTCTGATAGATGGTAAAGAACATCTACCTACACTGATCTTTCAGTTGTATATAAGATGCTAATTTATCTCCTGGGGATTGGCACAATAATGGGGAATGATTTTTTAAATGTTTCAATAGTGTTGATATTGAACAGGATATACATGCTGTGACAGGTTTCCCTTTAACTCCCTTATAACTACTGTGTTTGATCAAGCAAGCACCTTGCAAGACACTTTCTAGAAATACAGACAACATTATATCAAAACAGTTTTCTTTTGATAATTTATAAAAATATAATCAATGAACTTACAAGCATCATGTTATCTTAATGAAGAAATATCCTTTAACCCTTCAGTCACTTTTGAAATTTCAACAAGTCATGCTAGTTTTGTAGATATATCAGGTATATGTACTGGATCCGGTAGGACCTGTCAGTAGAATGTTGTAATAGAGGTAATTACCACGAACATTAAGGCAGGGGACATTTTTACATTGGTGTGTATCTCAGCAGTCATCGAGAACTACTTAATGGTAGTTAATATATAGATAAGGTGTGAGCTACTTTTTTGCTGAATCATGGCCAAGTAAATAATTACATAGGACACATGGTATTTTATTGACAGTAATTTCTGTACTTTAACATGTAATTATGGGTAACTGTTTATAACTAACCTCAGAATTATGACTTGGGAAGGAAAGAATTGTCATTTGGGTCCCAGAAAGGAAGATGAAGCTATGAATGTCAGTAATGTTTTGTTTCCTTAATTAAGTGGATTTATGAGGAGCTTTATGATGGATGTTATCTCAAACCTTTATGTGTTATTGTTAGTATAAGTTTTAAATGATCAACATTGGTCTTTAAAAACAGATATGAATGTGTCATTGGCAGGGAAAAACTGAGGAACAAGTCATTGGCAGCGTCAGGGAAAGTCTTAGGACCATGTCACGGTCAGGGTCAGGGAAAGTCTTAGGAACATGTCAGTGTCAGGGTCTGGGAAAGTCTTAGGAACATGTCAGGGTCAGGGTCAGGGAAAGTCTTAGGAACATGTCAGGGTCAGGGAAAGTCTTAGGACCATGTCAGGGTCAGGGTCAGGGAAAGTCTTAGGAACATGTCAGGGTCAGGGAAAGTCTTAGGACCATGTCAGGGTCAGGGTCAGGGTCAGGGAAAGTCTTAGGAACATGTCATTGTCAGGGTCTGGGAAAGTCTTAGGAACTTGCCATTGTCAGGATCAGGGAAAGTCTTAGGGACATGTCATTGTCAGGGTCAGGGAAAGTCTTAGGAACATGTCAATGTCAGGGTCAGGGAAAGTCTTAGGGAAATGTCAGGGTCAGGGTCAGGGAAAGTCTTAGGGACATGTCATTGTCAGGGTCTGGGAAAACCCTAGGAACATGTCAGGGTCAGGGTCTGGGAAAGTCTTAGGAACTTGCCATTGTCAGGATCAGGGAAAGTCTTAGAGACATGTCATTGTCAGGGTCAGGGAAAGTCTTAGGAACATGTCAATGTCAGGGTCAGGGAAAGTCTTAGGGAAATGTCAGGGTCAGGGTCAGGGAAAGTCTTAGGGACATGTCATTGTCAGGGTCTGGGAAAACCCTAGGAACATGTCAGGGTCAGGGTCTGGGAAAGTCTTAGGAACATGTTTTTGTAAGGGCCAAAGAATGATCTAGGGAAATATTATCATAGTCAGAGAAAGATCTAGCTTTGTCAAAATTCTGGAGAGGCCATATGTTTGTGATCATTGCAGCTTGTTTATCCTGGGTAAGATCAATTTTGTAAAATCATAGTAGCTAGGGTTTCTTTGAAGTTGTTTTGCTTATTGCACAGAGAATGCTATCACTTGTGTGTTAGTGTGAGAGTTGTCAGATACATATATATGAGGAAGTGCTGTTGATGCCATTGTGACACAACATGCTGCAATACATCAATGTTCAATTCAAACTTTTAATACAGGTCTTTCTTTCTGATCTATCACATCATCAAAAGCAATGTCTTCCTTTTGGTCCAATGGGTGAATACCAGTTAAGGAAGCCAAAATCTTTCAGATACTTTATTTCAAATATATTTCTATTAATACTTTCAGCCTTTGTTCATACTTAAATGGAATTCCTACATTTTTGTTGGTACCTATACAAAAAATAAAAGGAATTTCACAGAAATGTAAAGCCCCTTTTGTGGGTTGAGTATGTAAAAACACTTGATAACAGTAACCTATGTTTAATGTAGCGTAAAATGAGATATGCTGGTGTTTGATAAATATGTGTGAAAACAAACCAACATTATCAGTGATCTGTGATAAATCAGAAATTTGGAGTCTGACTCAGTGATTTTGACCTCAGGTCCTGCCCTCCCCTGACACGGGGTCCAGTATGTGTTCGGTTGTATCCTACAAGTTTTAAAGCTGTAACATAGGAGCATCCTGTTAAAACACAGTATTGGAGATTAGGTTGTGAAACTCACAATCTTTTCCTTAAATACTGTTGTTGTTTAGAAAGTTAACAGAGAGAGCATTTAGGTTATACAATCCTGACATTGTCCTAGAATGATGAGGAATTGTCAGTATTGATGTAGTAAATGAAATCGTGGTAAAGCTTTGCAATAAAGTGTTTGACAACACATGCAGTAAGTTGTATTGCACTGTATAAACATAGCATAATACAACTGTATCTACAAAAAAAGTAACATCAGCAATGACGCGGGAAATAAATAATTATCATATAGTGATACAGAGAATGGGGAATTGTAGTGATGGGAGAAACAAGTCTTGGGTTGTATTTGTCAATGTATGGCAATATGGCCATGTCAATTAAGATAAGAGGATAAAAATTGAAAATGGGATCCAAGAATGTGTCTATAAAGTTTTATTTCAGTCAGTAAAGAATACTTAAAAGCTGCTTGATTCAGTAAGTATATGATACAGAGTGTAAGTATACTGCAATCTGTCTCTCTGGTTACTAGTACATAGTGAGCTCGGATGGAAGCTGATGGTTGATTTCAGTGCAGATACGTTGTATTGGAAGTTGTCCCTGGATACTAGGAGATACGGGGTGGATCCACCTGTAAGGCTTAGCTCTATCATTGGATCCAGTGTATCTCATCATACCTTTGATCCTCGTGCACTACCTACATATTTAATGTACTCTAGAATTGATCTTCGTGTTCTAGCGTTTTACATATTTAATGTACTGCGACATAATCATGATCTGCAGACTCGTCATTTCTAGCCCAAAGTCTTCCCACGTTATCTCTCATCCAAAGCTGCTTTAGTTGTCGTCTCTTATTTCGAAAAAGTTGCTTCCCTTGTCATTTCTTACACAGAGTTGTGTCTTTGTTGTCATCTCTAACCCAGAATCATCTCCCTCGTCAAATTTCACCCAAATAATGTCCTGCTGGCCGTTTCTTGTGGACCAATTATTTCAAGGTATCCGTTTATTGGAGGTGGTCATTGAGGCAGGTTTGACTCTACAATCCTAAACACTGACTTTACCAATGATATAAGTTGTCATTAATATCAAAATCAATTGTAGGTTATTTAAGTATTGACAAGATGGAGAAGCATTATGCTGGACAACCAATTAACTGCTGTAATATTTGCCTACATGGAATTACCTGATCTCTAGCTCCAAGGGAGTATTCCCTTGGCACTGATTCACATGGGAAAAATCATGGGGCTGTTAAAGTCTTTGTCACCACGGAAACCTGGTTAATCAGGGTAGTTGTGGACAATAAAGGACTTTTTATGTCCCAACAAAGCATGTGTAAAAAGGTTGTTATCAGAGCTGCTGAAGGGCATTGCTGATGGCAACCAATACTTACCTTGTCACTGCAATGCAATATCAAGGCTGTCTACCTAACATGATAATTACATTGCTTTAAAAAAAAACTTCTTTTCATCGATTTTCATTTTCAGGCAGTCTTTATTTCCCAAAGCAATTACGTAGAACTGTAGGCGACAAAATGCATGTACAGGTGATGCATTTTTCTTCAAACAGTTGATAGGAGGAGTGTCTACATAAATACATGTTGTGGCATTGATTGATACAGTCCACTGCACCATACAACCACAACATGGAACGCTGTATGTCAGGCACATATCTATGGTGAGCTAGTCACTCTCAAGGACACTGTGGGCATGTTTTTAGCTCACCTGGTCCAAATGAGCATGGTGTACATTCACAGGATGGAACACTGTACGCTATAGGCATATGTCTATGAGCATGGTGTTCAATCACAGGATGGAACACTGTATGCTGTGCATATGTCTATGAGCATGGTGTACAATCGCAGGATGGAACACTGTACGCTGTGCATATGTCTGTGAGCATGGTGTACAATCACAGGATGGAACACTGTAAGCTGTGCATATGTCTATGAGCATGGCGTACAATCACAGGATGGATGAGCATGGTGTACAATCACAGGATGGAACACTGTAAGCTGTGCATATGTCTATGGGCATGGTGTACAATCACAGGATGGAACACTGTACGCTGTGCATATGTCTATGAGCATGGCGTACAATCACAGGATGGATGAGCATGGTGTACAATCACAGGATGGAACACTGTACGCTGTGCATATGACTATGAGCATGGTGTACAATCACAGGATGAAACACTGTAAGCTGTGCATATGTCTATGAGCATGGTGTACAATCACAGGATGGAACACTGTACGCTGTGCATATGTCTATGAGCATGGTGTACAGTCACAGGATGAAACACTGTATGCTGAACGTATGTCTGTAAACTGTGACTCAGCATAGCTCATCTCAAACTGTGTTGAACTTTTGTTGACTTCTGTCCTCTGCAGTTGTAATGACTGTCATGCAATGGGACAGCGTTATGCAAGTGTATCTATTGACAATCTGTGTAAAGCAATAGAGGAAGGTATGAGGTACATGTGGGAAAATACAATAATAATAAAATGTGTATTGCAGAATTCCAAAATACTCTTATTACAGTCCGTTTACAGAGATTATATTCCCTAGCTCACAGCTGTGATCACTTTATGAAATATGTTGTCTAAATATATGGCAATCATGAGGTACAGAAAATGGAAATTTGATTTGTTATCTGATATACATATATAGGATAATTTGCATATTATGTGACATTTCAGCTGTGACCATATTTATGATGAAGTATGATATTTAAAAACACCAGCAGATGCTGATAGATGTGGTGTAGAATGCTTCTCAATAGCCTCTAGTTTTATTGATAAGGATTGTTGATGTATTGTTGACGCATTTGCCTCAGTATGTCATGTGACCAAATTCAGAGACAATCTAGAAATTTTACCTGCGGTAGTAGATTTGGAATTGGAACTATATAATTAAGGCAAGCAGAGCTACTGACCTATATACAACATAATTAATTACTCCAAATAAGGGTAGCCCGATCACTGATCAATCAATAGTGACCTAAGTGAACTGATCAATCATTAATGAACTAAATAAACTGATCAATCAATAGTGACCTTAGTGAACTGATCAATCATTAGTGAGCCAAGTTAACTGATCATTCAATAGTGAGCCAAGTGAGCTGATCAATTGTTAGTGACCTAAACAAACTGAAATCAATAGTGTCCTAAGTGAACTGATCAATCAATAGTGAGCCAAGTTAACTGATCAATCAATAGTGAGCCAAGTTAGCTGATCAATTTTTAGTGACCTAAACAAACTGAAATCAATAGTGACCTTAGTTAACTGATCAATCAATGGTGAGCCAAGTGAACTGATCAATCAATAGTGAGCCAAGTTAACTGATCAATCAATAGTGAGCCAAGCGAGATGATCAATTGTAAGTAACCTAAATAAACTGAAATCAATAGTGTCCTTAGTGAACTGATCAATCAATAGTGAGCCAAGTGAACTGATCAATCAATAGTGAACTAAATAAACTGATCAATCAATAGTGACCTTAGTGAACTGATCAATCAATAGTGAGCCAAGTTAACTGATCAATCAATAGTGAGCCAAGTGAGCTGATCAATTGTTAGTGACCTAAACAAACTGAAATCAATAGTGTCCTAAGTGAACTGATCAATCAATAGTGAGCCAAGTTAACTGATCAATCAATAGTGAGCCAAGTTAGCTGATCAATTTTTAGTGACCTAAACAAACTGAAATCAATAGTGACCTTAGTTAACTGATCAATCAATGGTGAGCCAAGTGAACTGATCAATCAATAGTGAGCCAAGTTAACTGATCAATCAATAGTGAGCCAAGCGAGCTGATCAATTGTTAGTAACCTAAACAAACTGAAATCAATAGTGTCCTTAGTGAACTGATCAATCAATAGTGAGCCAAGTGAACTGATCAATCAATAGTGAACTAAATAAACTGATCAATCAATAGTGACCTTAGTGAACTGATCAATCAATAGTGAGCCAAGTTAACTGATCAATCAATAGTGAGCCAAGTGAGCTGATCAATTGTTAGTGACCTAAACAAACTGAAATCAATAGTGTCCTAAGTGAACTGATCAATCAATAGTGAGCCAAGTTAACTGATCAATCAATAGTGAGCCAAGTTAGCTGATCAATTTTTAGTGACCTAAACAAACTGAAATCAATAGTGACCTTAGTTAACTGATCAATCAATAGTGACCCAAGTGAACTGATCAATCAATAGTGAGCCAAGTTAACTGATCAATCAATAGTGAGCCAAGCGAGCTGATCAATTGTTAGTAACCTAAACAAACTGAAATCAATAGTGTCCTTAGTGAACTGATCAATCAATAGTGAGCCAAGTGAACTGATCAATCAATAGTCATCTAAGTGAACTGATCAATTGTTAGTGTGCTAAGCGAAACTGATCAATCAAAAGTGAGCCAAATGAACTGATCAATCAATAGTGAGCCAAATAAACTGAAATCAATAGTGACCTTAGTGAACTGATCAATCAATAGTGACCTTAGTGAACTGATCAATCAATAGTGACCTTAGTGAACTGATCAATCATTAGTTAGTGAGCTAAGTGAGCTGATCAATTATTAGTGAGCTGATGAATTATTAGTGAGCTAAGTGAATGATTAATCAATAGTGAGTCAACTTAACTGAAATCAATAGTGACCTTAGTGAACTAATCAATCATTAGTTAGTGAGCTAATCAAACTCTTCAATCAATAGTGAGTCAAATGAATTGATCAATCAATAATCAACCAAATGAACTGATTAATAATTAGTTAGCGAGCTGTAGTAAACTGATCAATCAAAATTTTATGTTGATATGCTGAAGTTATTTATAGGGAAATTTGTCAGGACTTTCCTGGTTCATTTATTTTGGTAACAAATCTGTAACATCAATGTCTCTATAATCGTGTGATGTGTTGACATATATATCGGGATTTAAATCATTTTCGTCATAGATGACCAATGTTTGTCATTACAATAAGGATAAATTGTACCTGTCAAAAGTGTAGTTACAAAAAAATGATCGGGGAAGTAAAATTGCATTTTGTTAAATGTCAAAAGGTTGTATTTGAGTGATAAAACTTATATTTGTAAGGCCTTGTGACAGATGCATCACAAGGTGAAATGTGTTGCTATCCTGTGGTAGTACAAATATAGATAAACGAGCTGCAACAATAGTAAGTCATTAATCTTCATCATCATCAAAGGAAAAACACTGAGCCTCTTCGTCACCTAACAAAAAACACATTTGATTTTATCTTGAAGAGATTTTTTCTATGAATTATCATAGCAGTTTTAGCAATCTCACCTTTCTAACAAAAAATATGCATAATACCCAAACCGACAGTTGTCTGTTGTATTTGATCTCTGTAGATATAACCTAGCTTAAATTATTTCTTCAACACAATGCAAATAGCATTTGATATTGAACAATGATGTATTACAGAATGATAACATGCCATCTTGACCTCCATTATTTGGCAAAGTCCACATCTAGATATCCGGATTTAAATGACTTCAGAGTTTCATCATTCATGAAACTTCAATAATTATGTAAAAAATCTTTTCATTGTCGCTGTTTTCCTAAAAAAAACACCCCAGGTAGTTTTGATGGTTTGAATTTGAAATACAAGGGGGTATGGGTGTCCCTTTGTTTGAAAGTGTGCAAATAAAGCTGCTTTACAAGGCATTTGATTCTTGCTGAAGTTTCGTTACCTGTTAACCTAGAAAATCCAAGGCTTCAAATGGCTAGATTGTAGAAGGCAACCCTTATTTTGAAGCTCACAAGTTATATGGATGTGATTCAGGTAGAATAGTGTATCTGTATACAACCAATAGAATAAATAATGTATTTTTGTCTTGACTTTTATGCGTGATGCTAATTCTGTGCTGTGTTTGTGTCATTACAGTCCCATGAGGAGGTGCAGTCCTTACAGAGGGAGCTCGTACAGACACACACCCTCGTCAAACAACTACAGGCTGTCATCCTCAAGGAGCGGGTCACACATAGCCACAACGTCGCTGTCCTCAAAATGAGGCTTCAACAGAAGGAGGAAGAGTGTCGCAAAAATGCAGCTAGGTCCGACAAACAACTAGGGGAGGTAATCGCTCATCTTCTCCTCCTTGAGGGTCAGTTAAAGAAGGAACACACCCAGGTACGCTGTAAAATGGCTGACAATGAAAACATTATTAGGAAGCAGGAAGAGCATATTGAATCTCTTACAGAAACCAACCAAACACTATTGGACACGGTACGTGAAGCTTATGGCAGGAAAGGAAAAAATGGAGTAATGTTACTTGACAATTTGGGTGATGATAAAAATGGGTCTAGTGAAAGTCTGGAAAGCCCCACTTCAAAGTCACCACCGTCTGTAAAATCACCTCACAAGGGCAAATGGGGGTCAATGAAGGATAAAATGACCCGTAAACACCGAAGTAGTCTCGATCTGAGCGACACAGATTTTGAAGTAAATCGCGGTCTGTTGGTCGGCCGACAGTATGGAAGTCAGGAAAGCTTACTCATGATTGGTCGAAAATCAAAGGAAATGCGTGAAGGCCGGGACAAAAAGTGTCGTAGCATAGCTGGTTATCCAGACAGCTCCCTGGTTGGACTTATGGAAGTGCCAGATGAAAATGAAATTCGACTTGATAGTTTCTCACATTCCAAAGTTTTTGGTGAAAACAAAAACCAACGTGGAAATGGACAGACTTCTAATATGTTACAGGTTTCGTTCAATGGAATTGATCAGTCATCTGCTGGCTTATTGTCTGCAATCTCAATGCCAATATTGTCACAAACAGACAAAAATTCTAACACAGCTCTTACGAAGGAGAGACCGAAGTCCATTTCTAGCATAGAACACATATCCTCTCGTGACAGTGGGGGCACCCCTGACTTGCCCCCACAAATGGAGTCCTACCCCCCACCCCCAAAATCGCCAGGTGCCACATCTAACTCCAGCTTTTCTGAATCATCCAACCCATTCAAAAACTTGAAAACCATATTAAAACGGAAAGGGAGTAAGATCAAGGGAAAGAAGCGCTCTGTGACAATGGCCGATGCACCTAGTCAGGACTATCAGGCCGCCGTGAAAAAACATTTTGAGAAGTATGACATGTCGTGATGAACAGTGCTGCTTCATATGTAAGCAATTATGTCAAGTGCTTTAAATTGTGTGTTTATTAATCTGTAGGACAAGGAGATACACCTGTCACTGGGGACATGTGGAAACACGTTTATATAAACTCACAGTTCTGGTTAATGATAGTTGTGTGTGTGTTTGAAAGTTTTATAGCTACATGTGCCATATCCTGGTTATTGTTTGAAGAATTCTCCAAGTAGGATCACTACTTCTATCATGTTACGTGTGACATCATACACTCCCTGACATCATATATACAACCATTGATGTCAGGAGGAAGTGGCACTACACACCTGATCTACGTCACCACCACAGATTGGCCTTTAATAGGAAATCTCAAAAAACAATCACTTCAATATAAATGATCTCGGCAGCTCCTGAATAACGTAGTATATTACTAATACTGTATACTGCAATCACTTGGTGTTATGTTTCATAGAATTTCACTGATACAAACTTTTGGGATTGTGTGAAGTTATAACCTGTATTTGCTGTTCTTATATTAGCCATTAAACTGTAGATGAAAAAATACACAGCAAAAGCCTCATTAATTACATTATTACACTATTAATACATCTATGTACCATAAGATGTATGTGTGACATATAATGTAACTACGATAAGCTGAGCTGGTGGGGTATGGCAATATGTGATATACAATTGTGGTATAGAAATAGAATACAAATATATACAGGTATGGTATATACAGGTGTGGTATACAAATTTGTACAGGTATGGTATATAGATGTGTAGTATACAAATTTATACAGGTATGGTATAAACATGTATGGTATATACAGGTGTGGTATACAAATTTGTACAGGTATGGTATATAGATGTGTAGTATACAAATTTATACAGGTATGGTATATATACAGGTGTGGTATATAGATGTGTAGTGTAAAAATTTATACAGGTATGGTATATACAGGTATGGTATATACAGGTGTGGTATATACAGGTGTGGTATATTAATGTGTGGTACAGAAGTATACAAATGTATACAGGTATGATAAACACAAGTGTAGTATATATATACGGTTGTGATATATGGATGTGTGGTACAGAAGTATACAGGTGTGGTACATACAGATGTGGTAAATACAGGTGTGGTAAATACAGGTGTGGTAAATACAGGTGTGGTAAACGTGTTTGGTATATTACAAGGTTATTTAATTGATGCCTTTCTAGAGTGTAGTCAAAAATAGTAGCCGGTAGTTGACAATGTGTTCATATTATAACACAGGGCTGAAGGTCATCTGACGATATTAAATATGAGTTTTATAACATAATATTGAAAAATATCAAACACATTTTATTGAATCGCATACAATTTAATTGCCATCATGTATGAATACTGGACACTTTTCTGTGGCTTTTTAACAAAAAATTCAAATCTTTTGAAGAAGCGCAGATGACACCTTCTGCTATATTGACGGCCAGACCGCAAGTAAATGACAATTGAACGGCTTTTTGGAAAAAATTCATGTGACAATCACATGACCAGTCATACTAAAAAAATAGCTGAAAATAGTTGATTTCAGAATATGTAGAACGAAAACAGATTATTTTGTTATAAACATTTAGTGTACTAGTATACAAGTATGGTATACAGTTGTGATTGATAAGCACTGATGTGTAGGTACAAACAGATACTGTATATGTAATATGTCTAGATCGACCAGCTATATATACCTATATATACTGTACAATTTGTCTCCTCTACATATGATTAATGTGCAAATGGAGTTGATGCACATGACACGTCTTTCATGCTGCTTCATGCAACTTATATTACATTTGCATAAATTTTATGTAAATTTTTAAAACTGACACAAATGTTTCTGACCTGAGAACTATTAACTTTTCAAAATGAATAGTAAGTAGGTCTTACACTGCATGGTATATAGATTTATACCTAGACTTGTTCCCAGTGGATTTACACATTGTAATACATGATCTACCAGGCATTAGTGTTTATGATTCAAAAGCTCTCTTAATAAATTATTACTTCATCTAAGTTTTCCATTATCAGTTTATTCCCGTCATTGTTTTTTGGGGGTTTTTTTCTTTTTTTTCTAAAATCTATCTGTTAATAGATTTTTTATGATTATTGAAGAACAATTCTGAGAAAAACATATCATTATAAATCTCAGTGGGCACTGCTTGATTAGCTAGTGTTCAGAATCCTTTACATACATTTAAGCAATGATTTTTGTCCATGGCTGATCAAAACTTAGCTGGTCAACTTCAGATCAAATGTACAGTTGTTAATTGTCTCCCTTTCCCATAACCACACTTGCTAAGTTATTGTTGCATGAGACGATTTGTGAGAATAAAGATTTGTGATGTATAACTAAGGTTTGTGAGAGTAAGAGATTTGTGATGTATAATTAAGGTTTGTGAGGGTAAGAGATTTGTGATGTATAAATAAGGTTTGTGAGCGTAAGAGATTTGTGATGTATAATTAAGGTTTGTGAGAGTAAGAGATTTGTGATGTATACTTAAGGTTTGTGAGAGTAAGAGATTTGTGATGTATAATTATGGTTTGTGAGAAAAGAGATTTGTGATGTATTAAAAAGGTTTGTGAGAATAGAGATTTGTGATGCATTAAAAAGGTTTGTGAGAATAGAGATTTGTGATGTATAATTATGGTTTGTGAGAATAGAGATTTATGATGTATAATAAAGGTTAAAGAGTAACAGGGGTGTAATGCACGTCCTCATAAAAAGTCTGGTAGTTGTGTCTAAAACTCTTTACCTGGAATTCTATGTAACATTTTGAATATAAAAACTGTATTACAGTACAAATTGATTTACCTTTTTTTTCATTTCTACAAGATTAGATTGCCGATAATTCCATCTTGACCTGCAAAATTGGAATATAAATCTTTCTCAGAAGGTACTTTTCTTTGCAAATAATTTTCAATTTTTGGAAATTCAAACTGATGTGCAACTATAACACTACAGCCATTTATCACTAATCAATATCCTTTTGTCTGGATAACTTGTTATTTCACACCATTCTAGGGAACAGATTTGTCTAAGTCATGTTTGTTAATCCAACAATTCATTAGTCCAGAAAGTGTATACTTTAGTTGGAACAGAAATGTCTGGATTAACAAGGTACATGTACCCTCGAGCTCATATAGGGTGGTTTAAGGTCACTGTATAAGGTCACTCTGATATAAGTCTATTTATGGTATGAGGGCTTATTATTTATATTCTCAAACCTCGCATTGTAAATGGAAATCAAGCTACAAGCTGTATTTATGACATATGGTTTTGGCTAGTGAACTACATGTATATGGTTTTGCCTAGTGAACTACATGTATATGGTTTTCGCTGTCGGTGAACAACATGGTTTTGCTGTGACATTATATAATTATGACATGTGTATTTGTTAGGACTTGATGTGATCAAATCATCACTCCATAGATACTTCATGAAATAGGAAATAAAATATTGTGCTTTGAAAAGTTTGTCTTTTATCCTTTTTATACGCCCATCATTTGACGGGAGTGTTATGGTATGGCTTTGTCCGACCGTCCGGCGTAAACTTTTGTTTGTCCGGCAATCTCCTCCCACATTTTTCGACCGATCTCTTTGAAACTTGGTATACATTATAATCATGATATGAAGTTGTGTCTCCCTTAAAAGATTTTTTTGTCCGGAGATCATCTCCTAGAATTTTTTGACGGATTCCTTTGAAACTTATTTGGCTATATAATCATGATATGTTGTTGTGTTTCTTTGAAAAGATTTTTGATTCAACAATTTTTGCAAAAGTTATTGCCCTTTGTTTATTTTAGTGTTAGATTTTTTTCCGGCAATCTCCTCCTACATTTTTCTACAGATCTCTTTGAAACTTGCTATACATTATAATCATGATAAGAAGTACTAGTTGTGTCTCCATTAAAAGAATTTTGATTCGATGATTTTTGCAAAAGTTATTGCCCTTTGTTCATTTCAGTATTTGATTTTTTGTCCGGAGATTTTCTCGTACATTTTTTATAGCATGTCAGCTAACCACTCTTAGAATGATGCAGATCTTATTTCAATGTAAGAAAGTATATACCACTATATGGCATTCGACGGGCGTATATTGTTCCGCCCCGCAGTACTCTAGTTGTTAATGTAGTCGGTATGATGTTGGTTACACAAACCAGGTAATTTGACCATAATAATCAGATATATACTCATCCTTTAAAAAAATAAGCTAAAATCCAAAATGTAAGTTAAGGGTATCCATTATTTGACACAATAAGGTTAAGCATCATTGTTTGAGACAATCGAGAGTAAGTACTAAATGTTTGAGGAAAATAAGGTTATGTATTCCAAAGGAACATGGACAACAAGGCAACATTTTCTCGACAGATAAATAAGGTTTCTGGAGTTGTTTGACACAGTGTTGGATGTCAGTGGTCGTACTAAAGTTACTTCGACTAATGTTAAACATTTCAATTCTTCTTTGATTTTTTCTTTTCTTTGAATAACAAATAAATGGAATGCTGTTATTTAAAACATTCTGTACTCATTGAAATAGACCTCTTTGAAGAAAATCCAATGTGTTCAACCAAAATTAATTCTTTGTTAAATTTCTCTTTTTTATTGAAATGTTTCAGCCCATTGAGGTGGTAAATTGTGGTATACTACCTGGAGTGTGCTGAAACTTGGACGGTGTGCCACCTTTAGGGGTATTATATTGGCCTGCTACCTTGAATATCTGTTGTTGTCGTGGTATCTGTAATCTCAGAGGTTCTCTCTTACCTATCCATGTGTGTCACCAAGGTCAACAAGGTTACTCCAGCAGTGGCAGATCCAGAGGGGTTTTTTTGGACTTCAAGAACACCCAACACCACCACCACCACCACCATCACCACCACCCTGAGAATTTATTTAAAAATCATGTATTTTCACCATTTTCCTCAAATTTGGACACCCCACCCCAGATAGGTCTCTGGATCTGCCACTGCTCAAGTCATGCTGATCTAACTGTTATACATTAATGTTAACCTCTGGTTTATTTCACAGTAAATGAATGGGGGAGGAATCTTTAAAGTGGAAATATTTATTTTTCAAATAAAAACCATAATCATTATAACATCAGCCACTGCCTGGTTGCACTACACGTTATGTAAATGTTGGTGGTCTAGATAGTCGACAGAACAGTAACACTCTCCAGTAAAACTCTATAACACTTCAAGTGCAAAAAAGTCAAGAAAATACCAGACATGCAAATAATTATTTCCATATGAATCAAAATTGTAGTTAAACACTGGGAGTAACATGAGAATGTTTATACTCCCAGTATAAAATGGAGGCCATACCCATATACAATCCCACCACAGCCTCATCACTCTACATTTAGTCCATTTTATCGTGATGAAACTTCATATCAGTATTCTGTAAACAAATATATTCAACAAGTTTGCATTTTAAGGTCTTGAATAGAAGAAGGTCAAGGTCACTTTTGCTATCATTCAATTCATTTTTATATGGTTTAGATGAAACTTTATACAAGTATTCAGTAAACAAATAAATAAAGACATTTCGGGTCATGAACCAAAAGTACATGAGCACAAAGAACACAGCCAGCAAAAGGACATTCATGTCTTGCAGGCATTGTCTAATTTTATAAAGTTATTAATGGGCAACATGGGAAAAAAGCATGTTAATATGTAAGGAAAAAATGAGAAACATTAAGCTGTCTTCAAAACAAGAAATAGCAACTAATTGGGAACAAGTTCCACTTTTTCTGTCCTCTTGCAGGGGAAAAAATGCTTCAGTTTCACAAATAATCCTCTATTTCATGGGCATCTTGATATACGTTTGTAAATGTACTGAATAAAATTTAGTCATACCAGCAGCAGTGAAAACCTCACTATTGGGGACACCTGCTACAGTGAGTGTGTCTTGTATAAGACCATCATTAGGGAAAGTAATGAACACAAATTTATATAGAAGACAACAGCTATAATGGACACCAATAAATAGAGGGGATAACAGCTATAATGGACACCAATATATAGAGGGGACAACTGCTAAAATGGACACCAATATATATAGGGGATAACTGCTAAAATGGACACCAATATAAACAGGGGATAACTGCTAAAATGGCCACCAAGATATATAGGGGATAACTGCTTAAATGGACACAAATATATATAGGGGACAACTGCTAAAATGAACACCAATATAAATAAGGGACAACTGCTGAAATGGACACCAATACATGTATATATAGGGGACAACTGCTAAAAAGGACACCAATAAATATAGGGGATAACTGCTAAAATGAACACCAATAAATATAGGGGATAACTGCTGAAATGGACACCTATATATATAGGGGACAACTGCTAAAATGGACACAAATATATATAGGGGACAACTGCTAAAAAGGACACCAATAAATATAGGGGATAACTGCTAAAATGGACACCAATAAATATAGGGGATAACTACTAAAATGGACACCAATATATATAGGGGACAACTGCTAAAATGGACACCAATATATATAGGGGATAACTGCTAAAATGAACACCAATTAATATAGGGGATAACTGCTAGAATGAACACCAATAAATATAGGGGATAACTCCTCAAATGGACACCAATATATATAGGGGATAACTGCTAAAATGAACACCAATTAATATAGGGGATAACTGCTGAAATGGACACCTATATATATAGGGGACAACTGCTAAAATGGACACCAATATATATAGGGAATAACTGCTTTAATGAACACCAATATATATAGGGAACAACTGCTAAAATGAACACCAATATATATAGGGGACAACTGCTAAAATGGACACACTAATATAGGGGATAACTGCTAAAATGGACACCAATATATATAGGGGACAGTTGCTAAAATGGATGCCAATATATATATATAGGGGACACAGTTAAAATGGACACCACTATATATAGGGGACAGCTGCTAAAATGGACACCAATATATATAGGAGACAACTGCTAAAATGGACACACTAATATAGGGGACAACTGCTAAAATTGACACCAATATATATAAGGGACAACTGCTAAAATTGACACCAATATGTATATAGGAGACAACTGCTAAAATGGACACCAATTTATATGGGGGACAACTTCTAAAATGGACACCAGTATATATAGGGGACAACTGCTAAAATGGACACCAGTATATATATAGGGGACAACTGCTAAAATGGACGCCAATATATATAGGGGACACATCTAAAATGGACGCCAATATATATAAGAACAACTTCTAAAATGGACACCAATATATAAAGGGTCAACTGCTAAAATGGACACCAGTATATATAGGGGGAACAACTGCTTAAATGGACACGTGTTTATGTATAGGGGACAACTGCTTAAATGGACGCCAATATATTTAGGGGACACATCTAAAATGGACGCCAATATATATAAGAACAACTGCTAAAATGGACACCAATATATAAAGGGGACAACTGCTAAAATGGACACCAATATATATATGAACAACTGCTAAAAAGGACACCAATATATATAGGGGACAACTGCTAAAATGGACGCCAATATATATAAGAACAACTGCTAAAATTGACACCAATTTATATAAAAGCAACTGCTAAAATGGACTCCAATATATATAGGGGACAACTGCTAAAATGGACACCAATATGTATATAGGGGATAACTGCTAAAATGGACACCCTTATATAGGGGACAATTTCTAAAATGGACCTCCTTATATAGGGGACAACTGCTAAAATGGACGCCAATATATATAAGAAAAACTGCTAAAATCGACCCCAATATATATAAGGGACAACTGCTAAAATGAACAACTTTATATAAGGGACAACTGCTCAAATGTATCAATAGGATTATGACGCCTGTTTCTACACGTTGATTGGGATTTGATTGGCTGTTGGCCAGACAACGGCCTCGGTCACTTTGACATGTAAATTCCGAGTTAAAGACACTGATGATAATGGCCCAGTCAATAGGTGACAGTGCTCATTGTAGTGTTTGTCTATAGGAGGGGACGTCCTCACACACCCTAGTGCCCACTCTTAAGTCCAGTCACACCCGAGATATTGCCAGACTATACCTGAATAACTTACCTACGATACTAATTGCTGAGATATGAAATATCATTATTCATCACTGTGGAATACATGTCTTCTCATAAATAAACTAATGATGACGCTTTCCTATATTCCAGCTAGGACATGTCTTTTTCAGTATTCTTGGAAAACCAACAGGTATAATGGAAACAAATGTCACTATCGACAATATCAAATTTCTTTACGTATTAGTTCGCCTTATTTATTTGTAAAGAAAAGAATGAGGTGGTGGGTTGTTACTTCTAAAAGTACCAATCATCCCCTTGTTCTTTCATTACAAACAAATGAAGAGATTAACGCCTCAGTGCCTAGAATTAGCCTTGAATTGAGACGTGAACAACTCTTGCAAAGTTAGACCATTTAGACACTGGATGTATTT
Source organism: Mizuhopecten yessoensis (assembly GCF_002113885.1). Taxonomy (NCBI): domain Eukaryota; kingdom Metazoa; phylum Mollusca; class Bivalvia; order Pectinida; family Pectinidae; genus Mizuhopecten; species Mizuhopecten yessoensis. The sequence continues at coordinate 413,604 of NW_018407496.1, forward strand.
ATGGCATTATCATGAAATCGTGATGTACATGTTCTCATTGGGGGAAAAAACAAGAAACAATTAAATACACCACATGTACATGATTGACAATAGTGTCAATATCCTGTCCTTTTCATACATGTTCAAAGATTGCACCTGATAACTTGAGAAATGAAGATTCTTTAGGCGAAAAAAACACAAGAGGGGAACCACTCTAAGGACGACACATAATGAAGTATGATCATCTGACCCCACACCTCGGTCTATACATCATTAAATTGTAACCAAAAAGTACGGAGCTGTTTGTTCTCTATTTCAACTCTGTGTTGTACTATTGTGTCATCCATGCCTGACTGAAACAGGACTCATTTAAATCAGTCACAATTGAGCGACTTCTTGATGTCAACTTGGTACATTTACAGATACAGAAGTGTTATGAATAACTTATCACTTGTTATAAAACAGAAAATGATTTATAGTTAATTGTCTTTGTTCATGTCTTTAAAACTAGTACGGCAAAGGAGAGATGATATTTATAAATATATTGTGGAATCTGGTTGTGAAAAAACACTTGGTTATTCAAATTGAAATATTTTTTAAAATATCAAAATATTTTCAAATCCAGTTTCGCATGTTTCAATCTAAACGTATGCTAATTAGATAACATTTATGCATCCAAGACTTGATGAATGTTTAATAAACATTAAAAGTTTCGTGTCCTGACAGTTGAGTGACATGTGATGTCACTTCCAAGTGATACGGTACACACAAGTCGGTTGTGGTTGCTGTCGTGCAATGTCAATCATCCTTTAAAAAAACAACGGATCATACTAATATATATGATTTTAAAATACATATATATTATAATCTTTCGGTCTTTTTTTAAAGGTGACTTAAGCAAATCTACACAAATTATGTCATGCATTAATACACAACTTCAAGGCAACTTTTAATTGCCTCCTTTTTTAAACAGTAATCTTAGAAGGGCTGCCTTTAAGAAAGCTATGTTACGAAATAAGTACAACCGCATCAAAATAGCTGCTTACTGGGAAGCCTACAGAAAGCAACGAAATTATGTAGAAAAACTCCGTAGACAGTCTGTAAGGCTATATTTTCAAGAACGATGTGGTGGAGGTCCAGCCTCTAAAGATTTTTGGCCTACTGTTAAGTCCTTTTTATCTAACAAATGATTTAATGACCAGAAAATTATTTTAGAAGAAAGCGAATGCATTGTATACAAACAGAGTGAAGTGTGTGATGTTTTTAATGATTTTTTTCTCTACAGTTGCTGATGATATTGGTAAAGATCTAGAGGGCGTGTCTAGTTTTACAGACCGCCCGAGTGATATTAACATTAAAAGTTCTGTCTGTAGAGAAAATGAAAACAATGTTTTTAACATTCAGCACGTAGAAGAGAATGATGTTAAGAAACTGTTTTCATCATTGATTGTGAAAAAAGCAACAGGTTTTGATGGTATCTCTGCCAAGATCTTAAAAGCTGGTACAGAATCTTTTACACCTGTCATAACATCCCTTTTTAACCATTGTGTAAATGTTTCCCATTTCCCTGATGTTCTGAAAAAGGCACAGGTTTTACCAATTTTTAAGAAAAACAATCGTATGGAAAAGAGTAACTTCAGGCCTGTTAGTATTTTACCCTCTTATGAGAGACTTGTTTATAACCAACTGAGTGAATATTTTAAGCCAATTTTTAGCCCATTCTTGGCAGCTTTCAGGAGCGGGTACGGGTGCCAGTCTGTCCTGCTGCGAGCTCTTGAGGACTGGAGGCAGGCCTTGGACAACCATCAGCATGTTGGAGCCATCCTGATGGACCTGTCCAAGGCATTTGACTGCATTCCTCATAATCTGCTACTCGGGAAGCTGCAAGCTTATGGACTGGGTAAGTCATCTATTGACTTCATCAGCAGCTACCTGAGTGGCAGAAAACAGCAGGTCAGACTGGGGCCAGAGACAAGCAAATGGACTGATGTAAAGAAGGGGGTCCCCCAGGGTTCTATTGTAGGACCTCTATTTTTTAATATTTTTATGAATGATATTTTTACCTTTGTAGATAAATGTATTTTATACAATTACGCAGATGACAACACGCTCTCTAAGATTTGTGACAATTATATATATTTGAAAGATTGTTTAGAAAAAGAGAGCAAAGTTCTTATAAAATGGTTTGATTTTAATGGTATGAAGGCCAATCCAGAGAAATTTCAGGCAATATGTTTTGGCAAAAAGAATAGTAACACTATCAAATCTTTTAATATTGAAAGCCTTGAGATTATTTGTGAAGACAGTGTGAAACTTTTAGGTGTGGATATTGACTTTCTTCTTAAATTCGATGTACATATATCTCGCCTTTGCAGAAATGCTGCTAAACAACTTGCTGTTTTAAAAAGACTGGGAAACAATCTTACAAAGAAAGGAAAAATTACCATTTTTAAGTCTTTTATTCTATCAAATTTTAACTATTGTCCACTTGCCTGGCACTTTTGTACATTGACAAATACTCGAAAAATGGAAAAAGTCCAGGAACGAGCACTTCGTTTTATTGAAAATGATTATGTTTCCCCAGTCATTGATATTCTTAGAAAACACAAACTTGATTTTTTACATGTAAAACGTATGAAAGATATGGCCTCTGAGGTTTTTAAAATTTTAAATGAAATTTCTCCATCAATTTTACAAAATCTTGTTGAGAGGAAAGAAGTTTTTTACAATCTGAGACAAGATAACCTGGTAAAGATTCCAAAGGTGAACACCTCCACATATGGTAAGAGATCTTTCCGATTTGCTGCTTCCCAGGTGTGGAACAGCCTACCAAATGAACTTCGATTAGCTGAAAACTATAAGTCGTTTCGTGGGCTGCTCCACACCTGGAACAAAAATGTCTGCTCATGTGCTATCTGCACACACCATATAGTGTGAGTTGTCCCCCTTTGGAATCTACCTACATGTTTTATATAACAACTATTTAATTTAATTTCACTGCTGCTTGTGTTATTTAATTTAATGTACTTCAGTAATATACTTATTATATAATTGATATTTATTTTAGATTTGAGCTCCATTATTTAAAAGATCATTACTTTTTTACAATATCATAATTATAGCTCTTGTTTCTATTTATGACTTCATTGTCTCTTTTTAATTCACACTATATTAGTGTATATCCTGTAAATTTTTACACTTTGCTACATTAGCATATATGTACATTACACTAGTATATAGTGTCTTTCATAACACTTGTGTGACATACAAGTGTGATATTATATGCTCTACTGTATAATTTTAGCATATCTAATTTGAATTGTTGTCCTGATTTTATAGTTATTCATAAGTACTGTGATCCTTGTTAAATTTTATATATGTTTTGTCGCAAGAATAGCACTACAGTGCTAATGTTATTATGTTACATGTCTATGCGACGTTAAATAAAGCTTCTTGAATCTTGAATCTTGAATCCCTAATGGTATTAGTCGCCCACAAACAAAAATCTTTTGATATCGACTGGATATATATCTGTGTATATCATGGATACATTATGTATATATATATACCTCAAAGGTAAAAAACAAATAAAGGAACCACACTTTATCATAAGCTTAGAAAAAATACTCACCTTGGTAATAGGGGTATACATTTGCTATTTATAATTATGAGTTAAGTTTGGGTTGCTTAAGACCAACAGAGTAGTTTCCCTTGTTCTTAAAGGTGGTTTTTTTCTCGTGTTAAGGAAATATGTCATTTTCTATTTCCTCAAAATTTCAGCATTGAATCTAATCAGAGATAATATCACGGAATATATATCAAAATGATAATAAAAATATGATAAAAAAAAAGAAAAAAAAAAGATAACCAATCAATTAAAAGACTTATTACAAGATAGATACATTTGTTGATGTGCTATTGATGCTGTTCTATATTGCTCATTTGATAAGTTAGATGGGTGCTTGTGTTCATAAATCTGTTGTTAGCTGTAATTATGTATATAATGTTTAGCTATCAACAGACCAAAGATTTTATCATGTAGACCAGACATTTCAGTCTCATCTGATATTTAACGTACAAATGTAACTATGCAGGTTTAATGGTTCAAGCTGTCTTTTCTAACCATATTTTTATGTTGGCCTTTTATTAAAAAAAAATTGTTCTAAAGCGTCAATTTGTCTAAATGTCTGCTTAATTATGAAACATATTATTTTTATAAAATGAGCAAAATAAAACAACATCCAGTACCATATCAATGAGAGCTAAAAAAAGCTAGCTAATAACCTATCTAAAAAAGTGATTGGTAGGTTTTTTGTTTTTTTTAATTAACTAAATAATTATTATCTTATTGATATAATCTATCATAAGAGTTCATTGTTGAAATGTAAAAAAAAGAGATATGAACTGGTGCAAGTCTATTAATAGTTATAATTATCTCCCCTTACAGGGACTCTTTAATACCAGAGAGCGAAAACGTATTCGCTTCCGACGGCGGGATTGATAGGTTTCGGTTTTGTGTTTTACCTATTTCACCTCTGTTTATGATGGTGATATGAGGTTAATCATTCTATAAACAGTGTGAAACATCCAGGACCCGTCTGGAGTAAAATGGCAGGCCTAGAAGATCTCGGAATTCCAGGAGGCGACTATTTACAAGAGTCGCTGACAAATTGTTCAGACCCCCTTCAAGCAATCGAAGAGTTTCAAACAGAAAATGGTATTTTGCTGCCGTCACTTCGACCGGCGCTGCCGTTTCTGGATTTGCATGAATTTAAACGACTTGATTTCCACAATTCTGTGTTGGAGGAACTTAGAGATAAACTTGTTCATCGGATATCCGAATTAGCGAGTAGTGATGATGAAAAACGATTTGAAAAATTGGAATCACTTCTGACTAAAAGTTTTCCGGTTGTGAAAGTTAAAACACTTCGACCAGTTGTGATGGCATTGTTGAAACATTTGCCGAAGATCGAAGAAGATTATCTGAAGAAAATTCTAGATGATAAAGAATTGTATGCAGAAGCAGCAACAGAAGTGAAAAGACAAATATGGCAAGACAATCAGGCATTGTTTGGAGATGAAGTGTCTCCACTTTTATCACAGTATATCAAGGAGAAAGAAAATGCACTGTTCGGTCATGAGCACGCCACACTGACGTTCTTTCTACCATCTCCTAGAGCGAGAAGGCAGAGTGAAGTGGTACAAAAACTGTCGCACATGGTTGGGAAAAATGTCAAACTTTATGACATGGTTCTGCAATTTCTCAGAACTTTGTTTTTGAGGACAAGGAATACTCATTATTGTACATTAAGAGCAGAACTTTTAATGGCTCTTCATGACCATGAAGTAAATGAGATTTGTGCCTTAGATCCATGTCACAAGTTTACATGGTGTGTTGATGCGTGCATCAGAGATCGCTTCATTGATTCTAAGAGATCCAGGGAGTTACAAGGCTTTCTTGATGGCATTCGTAAAGATCATGAATTTGTGCTGGGGTAAATCAATGATGACTACTTTCTGTCAATTCTTCTGAATCAAAATCATATATTACATCAAGTTTATTTACTGTTTCAAAGTTTCTGCACATATTGAAAAAAAGTAAATATTTTTATAAAATGTAAAACTAAAATATCCTATGTAATTATAAAAGGTTTTGCAATTGTTGGCCCCCTGGGCCTATTGCAGGATAAGTACGGTTGTTGTAATTAACACAAAGAGGTATTAATCTATGAATGGGTTACCTCTGATATTAAAACAGTTGAATGTTTATGTCAGATTTATGATACTTCAAGATCACTTATCTTTGAAAACGAAAAATTAAATTCAAGACAACGTAAATAGCTATATACAAATGTATATTGAAAATATTTAGAAACTGACTAAACACTATATTCATACAGATTTATCATTTCAAGAGAGGTAAATTTGCATCATTTTTAGGAACAGTTTTCAACATAATACTAGGTCAAGTAACAGTAACTAATTCAAACAATAATAATGGTGTAAAATGTCTTGGCTGCTGCAGTCATCCTGGGAATGGCAATAAAATTAAAGAAACATGGCAAAAGAAACCTCACATTTGAATGAAGGATTTGTTTGATGTGATTTAATTAACCCTTCATCTAAGGGAAAATGTTACTTGACGTCTAAAGTTTCTGAAGTTTCTAAATATTAAATGTTAAGGGTACCGCAGTCAACTGAAAGTGGTGCTGAAGTTGTTTTTGTGCATTCCACCCTTTTGCATTGAACATAACACTGTCGCCCATTTTAAGGGCAATGCAAAGCACCTTTCCAATATTATGTGAGTGTGAGAAACTGAACTCTGTGACAAACTAGGTTGTGATGAAGCAGTATATATTAAGAACCTTGAATTATTAGTATATAGAAACCCGTATGGGCGTAATCATGTAGGCGAAAAACCCTTCAACCAACCAACCAATTATTATTATTATTAAAAGCAAAATTATTATTCATATGCATTGACAAATTGTTACACTAAACATACATTTGATGATGTCAAAATGCTATTAAATTTGTTATTTTTGTTCTTAAATTTGCAATAGAGTAGACTGTAAAATATCAGAGTTACATCTCTTGCTTTTATTTTCTGTTTCCAGAGACCTTTCCATGATCCTGTGTGATCCGTTCGCACTGAACACAGTAGCACTATCCATGATGAAGAACTTACAACATTGTGTGAACAATGAAGTAATGCCGAGGGTAAATATCACGTTGTCTAACCTATATGTTTTGTGGTTTTAGCCAAATATAACAAATGGTGTTTCCACTTTCTCTAGGTATGCCTATCCAACCACACATACTTGTCTTTTTAACTTATTGAAATCAAGTACTCTAAAGGACCTAATTGGCTTTTTGATAGAAATTTTTGTGAGTAATAAATATATTAAATCTGTAAAAATATGATTACTAAATGGAGTAATCTCTCCTAAACAAGTTGAATTTTATAACCAATATTATCTTTTATGAATCAAAGTATAGTTCAATAATATGATAAATTCATACATTGGTGCACAGGAAAGTGCTGACATTGTCCTGTTGGTACGGATGATGGCCTTGGGCCTGGGTGCTTGGGACATGATTGACAGTCAGCTGTTCAGGGAGCCTAAACTGGTAAGAGGATAAGGAAAGGGTAAGGCTGTCAGGATTGACTTGACAGCATCAATAGAGGAGGCTAGTTGTTCCTTGACACTAGTTGTTTTCAAGAAAACCTGATCATATAAATAAATCTGTATATATATATGTAGTATGGTAGTCCAGTTATTCTCACCTGCATTTGCAAATGGTATGTAAAATTAAATCATCATTTGTAATCTAACCATTATTAGTTCACCTGGTCCGAAGGACCAAGGTGAGCTTATGCCATACCGTGGTGTCCGTCGTCCGTCAACAATTTCTTTAAACAACTTCTTCTTCTTAACCACTGATTGGAATTCAACTAAATTTGACTTGAAGCATCCCTAGGTGGTGGGGATTCAAAGTTGTACAAATGGTGGGGCTGACCCCCCCAGGGGGGTGAGTGGCGGGGCCAAAAGGGGACAATTTGGCTATATTGCTACAAACGACTTCTTCTGTAGAACTATGCACTGGATATCAATCATATTTCATCAAAAGCATTCATGGTAGGCAGGGATTCAAAATTGTACAAATGGTGTGGCTGACCCCCCAGAGGGCTTAGGGGCGGGGCCAAAAAGGGTTATTTGGCTATACTGCTTTAAGCGACTTCTTCTCTGGAACTAAGAGATGGATATCAACGATATTTGACTGAAAGCATCCTTAGGTGGTGGGGATTCAAAATTGTACAAATGGTGGGGCTGAGGGGCGGGGCAATTTGGCTATATTGCTATAAATGACTTCTTCTGTAGAACTATGCCATGGATATCAATCATATTTGGTCGGAAGCATTCATTGGAGGCAGGGATTCAAAATGGTACAAATGGTGGGGCTAAACCCCTGGCTAAGGGGTGGGGCCCAAAAAAAGTTTATTTCTTGGAAACGGTTGAGATCCCCAATGATAACCATATATACAATTGCTGAGTATAAAGAGAATAATGCACATTTGCTTCCCGGGTGGCCCTAGGGTCTGGCCCCACCCTTGGAGACATAGTCCCTGGGTCATAACTTTGAAATGGTTGAGAGTCCCACCCCAAAACTATATATATACAAATGCTGGGCATAAAGAGACGAATATAGTAATGATATTAGAATAGACCCTGGGGTCTGACCAAACCCGTAGGGACCTAGTTTCTTAGTCACAGCTTGGAAACAGTTGAGATCCCTACCCTTTAACTATATATATAATTGCTGAGTATAAATAGATGAATGCACATATGCTTCCAGGATGGCCTTGGAGTCTGCCCCACCCTTGGAGACTTAACCCCTGGGTCATAACTTTGAAATGGTTAAGATCCCCACCCCAAAACTATTTATACAATTGTTGGGCATAAAGAGAGAAATGCAGTCATGATATTAGAATTGATCCTGGGGTCTGGCCACAACCCTAGGGACCTAGTTTATGAGTCACTGCTTGGAAGCAGTTGAGATCCCCACCCCATAACCATACATTAAATTGTTGGGCATGGAAAATCTAATACAGATATGCTACAAGGATTGACCTTGGGGTCTGGCATATTCCCTTGGATCTCATTTGAAGAATATTCTGCCATGATTGCCTAGATATCCAGGTGAGTAATACAGGCCCTCTGGGCCTCTTGTTAATATAATGTTACAAAGTGAAAGTGTTCCAATTTTAAAATTTGTGAATATCAATGTGATTTGATGGATTGTTTTCAGGACGTACCAGTATTCACCAAGTTCCTACCCAACATCCTGTCTATGATGGTGGAGGACCACACCAGGAGTATTTGTTCTCGGATACCAGAGGAGCCTCAGCCAACACTGAAACAGCCATCTGAATTGTACGCCACGTTTATCAAGAGCAACAGTATAGCAAGTCTAGTGTCCATGTACTACACAGCACAGGTAAAAATAGTTTATCCAATATCCTCCCAATTTCAATTGTCCACAATTTATGGCACTTGTTCAAAAAATACAATGCTTTTATTTTGTTCCTGTGTTATACATATTTATCAAGCATTTAGGACTGATGTAATGGCTGATAAATGGCTTGAAAATAAAATGCTTCTCTGTTTTCCAAGTTAAACAGAAAGGCACCATGATCATGAAGGAGTCCAAATTTTGAATGTTGCCAGTATAAATACATGTATTTCTCATGCAAATCATACATACATTATACCTGGTAAAAGGTAAAATGGTACAGATTCACATGGGACATTCTCATTCGAAATTAAGTCAAAAGTTTCATTTATCCCAGGGCCAGGTCTGTTTACTAAAAAATGAAAGCAAAAGACGAAAAATCTCTGATATTCTATAATACATAAAACTAACCTACAGATATTGTACATACTGAATGCTACAAGCTAGCACTTTATGCTGCAGGACTGATATTCTATAATGTAAAAAACTAACCTACAGATATTGGACATACTTAATGCTACAGGCTAGCTCTTTATGCTGCAGGACTGATATTCTTTAATGTAAAAATACTAACCTACAGATATTGAACATACTTAATGCTACAGGCTAGCACTTAATGCTGCACGACTGATATTCTATAATGTAAAAAAACTAACATACAGACATTTTTCATACTTAATGCTACAGGCTAGCACTTAATGCTGCACGACTGATATTCTATAATGTAAAAAAACTAACATACAGACATTTTTCATACTTAATGCTACAGGCTAGCACTTAATGCTGCACGACTGATATTCTATAATGTAAAAAATTAACCTACAGATATTGTACATACTTAATGCTACAGGCTTGCACTTTATGCTGCTGGACTGATATTCTATAATGTAAAAAAACCAACATACAGACATTTTTCATACTTAATGCTACAGTCTAGCACTTTATGCTGCAGGACTGATAATCTATAATGTAAAAATACTAACCTACAGATATTGTACATACTTAATGCTACAGGCTAGCACTTAATGCTGCAGGACTGATATTCTATAATGTAAAAAAACTAACATACAGACATTTTTCATACTTAATGCTACAGGCTAGCACTTTATGCTGCAGGACTGATATTCTATAAAACTAACCTACAGATATTGTACATCCTGAATGCTACAGGCTAGCACTTTATGCTGCAGGACTGATATTCTATAATACATAAAACTAACCTACAGATATTGTACATCCTAAATGCTACAGGCTAGCACTTATACCTGCAGGACTGATATTCTATAATACATAAAACTAACCTACAGATATTGTACATCCTAAATGCTACAGGCTAGCACTTTATACTGCAGGACTGATATTCTATAATGTAAAAAACTAACCTACAGACATTGTACATACTGAATGCTACAGGCTAGCACTTGNCCAAACAATGAGGTATGACTCGGTGTACACACCAACACTACCAAGCTCCTAAAGTATTAATGTATATTCTCTTACACGTTTGTATGATTATCACCAGTTGATGATAGCATAGTTTATCATAAATGTTTGTGGGTAGTATATTTTCTTTATTCCTTAATACTAGTTAAGATAATTTGTTTGCATTTTATTTTGTCTCTCAGCTGTAAGCTCCACTGATATGACCTGCTACCCTGTTTGTTTTACAGCACAGTGAAGCTGTTCACACGACGTACCAGCAGCTGGCAGATAAAATATCCTCATATGAACCAAGTCCTGCAACTCCACAGGAACAGCTTGACTCGCCACTCATGAGTGTTCCTGCGCCCACTCCTGCTCCGTACTGAACCCCGGATTAGCCTAGGACCTTCATGGAACAGTTGTATTGTGTTTTAGTATGTAATTGATAAAAAGCAATGGGATAAGAACAAGCTGTAAAACTCCAAGCCATTTTTATGTATTTGTCATCAGCACATCAATACTTTTGGCCATTATCAAAAATAAAAAATAAATGAAACTAAAATTTACCTCATCTTTTAATTTTGTTGAATAATCATTTTCATGAATGTGTCTGAAATGATTTTTATTCATTGCCAAATATGTTATGACACTGGCACAAATACTTATCCATATCCATTGTTAATATACTGTTCATGAGTAAATAAAGAAACACTCCCTGTGAAAAATTAAAAGTGCAATGGACACAGCAATGAACAAGGCAATTGACAGAGAAAAAGACACCACTCAGTATGATATCCAAAAGGATGTTGCCAATAACAGACCAGAACCAGGGCAGTTTTTCGTTTAAATGGTCAAACCGGTCGGACCACTGTTGTTCGTTTATTAAATAAGGTCGGACCTTAAGTAATCTGATGCTTTCAGGCGAGCCTTGACAAAGCCTTGCAAGGCCTGCATAAACATTTGCAGGTCCGCCAGGATTTATACCCGAAATTGTTACATTTATAAACGGTCAAACCAGTTGTTCCGCATAAACGAACTGGCCACAGATGACTCTTATTTTCTGGTAGTAAAAGAGAAACAGAAATTCCTAATTGGTCGTAGTTATCTCCCTTGAAGCAGCACCAATGCTCTTGTTGACAAATTCAAATTGAAGAAATTTTGTTGGACGTTTATTTCTTCAACACAGTGAGTTTCCAAACATAGGTACAGTCTAGATCGGTAGATCTTAGTTCTAGTCTATGTATTTTGCTGTCAAAAGCTTTCAGCTCCAAATCTGAAGTATGCTAGGACAAAGGTAGTGTTACAGCAGTGACAGTGATCACGATGTGTGTGTTCATGTGAGTGGCAGTACTTTGTATGGCATCAAGAACAAACTTGTTCCCATTTAAATTTAGTTGGTATAATGATAACCAAGCAAAACAGATGTGCAGTAATATTTAGAGGTGTGATTGTTTTACTTGTATTAAAAATTCATATTGTTAAATGTTTGCGAATAAAAACTGTCTTGTAATTGGACCAAAGGATCAGACTGGTTACACAACAGTGTTGTCTACAATGTAGTTGTATGAGTATTGCTGACAGGCTGTAGACAATGTTGTGGGTTGTGTGACTAGATCTCTACAATGCTTACAAATGTATGTTAGGTATGTGTAGATTGTTACTGTGGTATGTCTGGTATATAAAATATGTCAAATATAAGTTTTAAATGTTTACTTGTACATGTACTTCAATAAACATCTGTTTCAGCAATGTATCTTGGAATGGTGTGTTTTTAATCAATTCTCTATAGGTAATATAAGACCAATAAACTCCTTAAACAACAAAGACATGATTTACAACTTTTTGCCTGAAGAATTAAAAATATTTCAATTTCTTTAGCTCTTGACCAGGTTTATAGATGGTCTTTTTACTGGTCTGTTTTTCTTGCGTCTACAGAACCCCCACCCTCCTTCAAATTAACAGAAATTAAATCAACTACTGAAAAATACTACATGTATCTTAGTTTTTTGATTGCAATGCTATACATCCCCCTGGTGACTTTAGAAACTTTCCATATTTATCTAGCAATGAGCCCGTTTATGGACGAAAGCTATCCATGTCAGTATAGTTTAATGATAATAAATATGTATTGTTCTGTAATAAGCTTTGAGTATGATTTTTTTGTGTTGGCTCCTGGGGCTTATTGCAGGATACCTATGGTCACATAAAACAATAATATTCAATATATACATTATTACTTAGGTATGATTGAAAGGTACAAGGATCTGAAGTAGTGCAGTGGTGTAAATGTTTACAATCATCTTCATCCGAAATTTCTAAAATTCAACAACTGTAAAGGCCCGTTTATGTTGCATACGCTTATTTTGACATTATATGTAGGATGTTTTTATTGTGCATGTTGGTTTGAATAAGGAATTTTTGATTCCTGTACTTCTGCATAAACCACATTTATTTCATCGAATGTGGTTTGTGTTACACTAGTAAATAGTATACAGATGTAACTAACACTATCAGAGTGCGGTTTGTATTTACATTGTTAACTCTTTGCCATTACACAGTTTATAGTCAATAGTCCAAACTTACACCATCAGAATGAAAACTTACAGTAGAACAGAACACAAATTGTCGACAATGTTTGAAATAGTTGTGAAGTGAAGGCCGCTGTAGATAAAGGGCACAGGTTTCAGGTATCATGACGATTATCTGCGTCAGTCTGTGTACATTTGTATGTGATGTAGTCCTGTGCTGGTGCTGTGTATATCACTGATCCTACTGACATTTCACTGGTGATGTAATTGTGAACACCAATTTGAGGATAATAATAACAAAGCTAGGAATGGCTACACAATGACACAGAGATAGTTTTTATCTGACTGGGTCATCTGTGTCATTGTATAGACATGTGTTGTGTGGAAATCCTCACAGTACTGACAAAAAACCTGCTTTGTAATAGCATTTCAATACTTGTCATCTACAAATAGTCCAACAGTCCTGTATGTGCAATGACAAGTAAACATTGATGACCATTTGTCCACGTGTCTTTATCTCAAGCAACAACAAAAGGCCTATTGCACCTTGTTAAGTCACCTGTTGAAGATATTTTGATGAAACTTGGATACTTGTATAACCGACAGAAGATGTGTACTGAACTGTATTCATGTCACTGTGAACTCCAACATTAGGTCAAAGGTAAAGTGTTGTGTTATTGCAATTTTATTTTGTAAAATTGCAATAACTTTTAAACCATTGACATATCTCAGAAAAACTTGAAGTGTATACCTGCATCATCCTAAGAAATTTTGCAGAGCAGGTCATGGTGTCCTTCAACCTCTGGATCAATGGTCAAGTAAGTGCAAAATGTTTTACTTTTTCTTGTCTAAATTTCAGCTGGATGAAACAAGTTTTACTTGCATCACAAACTGCAGATGTGCAATGTACTGTATTTAGTACTGCTGATGGCTCAGTGGTTAGCACATGTTCCTCTCGTAGAGATGGCTGGGGCTTGATTCCTCAATCAGGTTTAAAGAAAAGGTATGAGGTCACTGTGACCTTCACATCTAGGTTAAAGCTTAAATAAATCCAAAACAAATATGTGTGTGGCTGATAAGGGTAGACTTTTTTTTATTAAAACACATACTTCTAGTTTCATATGATTTAGACTAGACGTTGCACAGATATGTTAGACTTTCGCAACTTTTACAGAATAGAATATTTCGTAGTTTGGTATACCCCTCTGTTAAATTGGACATTGTTCATTTACAAATGAATTTAGCAGATAAAGGATCGACTGACAGACGGACGAATTAACAGGCAAACTTGGTAGTGGATAAGATCGGTGATGATCTGATAGATTTAGACCTGGAGTCACGGGGCCCGCAATCATCCCTTTATTGACTGGCTGATTTGTGTTCCCCACATTTGACCTCACCACCAGGCCCCAGGGTAGATCTCCCAGACTGATATATATTGATTATTGAGGTGATCTGTCTTTGTTTACATGTCAATTTATTGTAAGAATACAGTTTAGTTATTTTAGAACTGAGGGTAGTTGTTCAGCCATGTAATGATATATAGATTTAGCTACTGTTAGGGCTTTGATAGTTGATATCTAATTGATTCTGAAGAGGATTTTGAAATTTTCAATCCAGGTAAATGTATTTATTTGTGGCTTCACCAGAAAAAACATTCCTCACCACTATGTAATGTATTCCACTCTAGTCTACCTACATTGTAGCTGCACTAATGGTACTTTGTACTGCATCAACTTTGCAAGTCAAAAATATATTTTGAAGTAAAAACCTTTCCCTCATTAATAATTCAATGATAAGGCAATATTTTGAAATATTGCTTACATTGATTTCCACAAAGAAGATACATCTGGTGTCCAGCAGTGTAATGATAGAATGTCACTAACAGTGTAATGATAGAATGTCAATAACAGTGTAATGATAGAGTGTCACTAACAGTGTAATGATAGAATGTCACTAACAGTGTAATGATAGAAAGTCACTAACGGTGTTATGATAGTATTATTAGCAGTGTTATGTTACAGTGTGCCTTTGTAAATGTCAACATACAGTGTCACAAAGTATACACAGACTTGTACCCTACCACACATCCAGTGGGAGTATGGAAACTTGTATATATTTACACTGGAGTTATTAAGAGGACATACCATCGCCTAAGTAAACTGAAAGTTTGTACACACCAGGATGGTCAGACTGTCAACACTGAGACCAAATTGACCATTACCGCACTGGACATACACTGACCTAAGTCCCCTGTGGTCTAAAAGCCAATTAGGAGCCCTAATGTTCAGTTAAATAAGCAATCGGACCCTTAGTCTATAGATTGAAATGGTCATTATGTATATCTTAGTTCTTGGTCGCTTGGCCAATACATTGTTGTTATCACTATAGGTAGATATACACAGGTAAATAATGGCACCCAGTTGTGATCTTACCTATTTAGTACTAATGGTCCTACTGAACAGATAGTCTGCAGTAGTTCTCATATTCCTATTGTAGTGTAGTAAGTTTGCAGTGGTTAGTATCTAGGAATATTACCTTTCCAGCACTGTAATTCAAAGATACCTCTGATGGACGGTACCAGGGGATACATTCATGTATAGGTACCAGGTATGTATAGGTTACTTACATATTTAAATGTGTAGATGGAATGTAATATTGCCGATTGTATGTATCACAGTGAACTTTAAAATGTATGCAGTTGGTAATTCCAAGAAAAAAATCATTGAAAAAATGTTTGTGAATTTTAGTTATGCATGTCAACGAAGGACAGAATTGTACATTGTTAGGGGTAGTTTGACCATAGAAATACAATGTAGAAGTATGACCTTGATAGGTCTTGATACTGATAGGTATAGCCTTGATACTGATAGGTATGGCCTTGATACTGATAGGTATGGCCTTGATGCTGATAGGTATGGCCTTGATAGGTCTTGATACTGATAGGTATAGCCTTGATACTGATAGGTATGGCCTTGATACTGATAGGTATGACCTTGATGCTGATAGGTATGACCTTGATACTGACATGTATGGCCTTGATACTGATAGGTATGACCTTGATACTGACATGTATGGCCTTGATACTGATAGGTATGACCTTGATACTGATAGGTATGACCTTAATACTGTATGTATGACCTAGATAAAGGCGTAAGTGATCTTATTAGTGGAAGTTATGACCTTGATTTTATGATCTTGATAGGTCTTGATACTGATAGATATGGCCTTGATACCAATAGGTATGACCTTTAATACTGATAAATATGACCTTGATATTGATAGGTATGTCTTTAATAGAGATGGATTTGACCTTGACATTTGCAAGTACAATCTTGATATTGATACATATATATAAAATGAATATTACCTTGGTAGTGGTGTGTTTTACCTTGATAGTTACAGATTATGGGTATGACATTGGTATTGACGGTAATGACCTTCAGATAAATATAAGTAGTAGTGGCCTTGACAGATATATTTATGACCTTGATGAGGTAGTTTATGACTTGATTTAGTGGGTAGTCCTTTAGTTGTTGTAGGCCCGTAGTAGTGGTTGGTTGGTTTTACCAGGTTATTAAGATGACCTTTGTACCAGGAATATAATAGGTATGACTTTGGTAGCAGTAAATATACACCCAGAAGTCGCCGTTCTGTAGTAGTTAGGGGATGCTCTGCACAAGCCGTACAGACAATGTATTGATCTGAGCAGTTCCTACTCGTGGTGCAACTGCCCCGTAATTCAGTTATCTTGTTTGTGATCTTTCAGCCTTTAATCTGGACATTTTGTGTGTAGCTCCGGGGTACGATGTTAGGCCTATGGTGATTAGATTATAGGTGACTCAGTCACAAATACAGAAAAATGAGAAATTTGTGCACAATATTATATCATAAACCGTCTACAGCTACAATGTTAACACCCTAAAAAATAAAATCTAGGACAGAACGGCTTGTCTAAAGTCGTCCATTGAATAGGCAGTTCGTGGTGAAATAGATACATGCAATAACATATATCTAAACAGTTGTGAGGAGTTCACTGACCCAATAAGTTATATTCTGGAACAAGCGTCCATTCAAATTCTACCGTCGGTTATCAATGTGATCAACTTCTACACATCACTTGACTGTCGGAAGTTGTTTGTAAGCCTAACAAAACCACCTGTCATTGTTGGGCTGTCAGTACACGAGGTATGATGTCATCGTTTTATTCTTTACATATTTCGCAGATCACTTTTTAGCATATATTACGGACTGTTTTTATGTTTGGGGAAATAGTTTTTGAAAATGCAGCGCAGACGTGTGAGGATATTGATATAAAGTTGCCGAAAGTAATGAGAGAAATCCTTTTTGCTGTAACAGCTTAAGACGATCGACCAATTTAAAGCTACATGTATACGATACTTAGTGCTACGATACGTATCTCCTTTTCTGAAGAGTTCCATGCGTACGAACATTGATGAGATGGGTCAGACTCGGACCTGTATCTTATAACTTCACACGAATATTACACATAGGTGCACATTGCCACGTACACGTAGCTGTAGAATTCCCATGAATATCTTTCTGTCTGATTACTGGCTCAAACGCCGAAAACTTCCGTGCTTCTTATAAACGATGATTTCAAGAATAAGGCAACGATAAAATTAGACATGTACAAAAATAGATAAACCTGTAAACCTCATTGTTAGTTTTGCGTTTTATAATACAACTAAAATTAAAGACAAATATAATGGTGAAAAACACAAATATCATAAAACCTGAGTCATATGGTCTCCTAGCAATTGGTGTCGTATGCACATCGAAGTGTACTCGTATATAGCGCTTATATTACGTCAGACCGAACATTTCAACTTCTGAAATCGGACATCATCCCAGTGCATGGAGCTCCTCATGTGACACGAGGAAACTTTATCATTAATATTTAGCTGACACTATTATTTTGATAAATGTCAGCTTACTTTCAGTGGATATATGATATGAATTGATCGTTTCCAGACATGACCATTTTTGGTCTACACTTCAGTCATCTCCGAATTTACCGCTAGTACCCGTTGGATCTGTCCAGTACAGGATAGGTGTTTACGCTACGTAATTACTCCAGCTCAATCTCCTTATCTATTTATCTTCTTCACGCTCCACGTTTCCGCGAGTGCTTTGGCTAACAAGAAGACATACCTTACCCATTTGTGGGTGACATCTGGAATTTAAATGTACTGTCTCTTTATGACCCAGAAAACCGAGGTCCCCATTAACACAGCCCATCACTCATTGAGGATAATACGGGACGTTAACGTACATGGGTGGAGGGATACCCACGGAATAAGCAATGATAAAGGACATACTTTACTCGGACAAAAGACGTACTGTCCAGCTAACCAGCGATTTCGAACATCGTCAAGGGTCACAGGCATTATTGAGTACAAATATCTGGAGCTATACCCTGGTGTGAACGACACACTTCTATTACACAGACTATAATATAATTGGCGATGATTGCAGGTAAGGTACCACTATATTACATATAGCTAAAACTTATTCCACCCTATTATGGGGTACAGTATGCTCGGAAATGTGTCAAGTGACGTCTGACGTTCCAGAATCTCCGTAAACAAGTAACTGTCGTTACCTGCTTGAGGTGAGAGTTGGCACCAAATCTTCGTTATATCCGATACAAGTGTGCTAAAGGACGTCGTAGCACAACTTCTTATGTCTCAGTATTTATAACTGGTTCATATGAACATATAATATCTCGTTCTCTACGGGGAGTTTTTTTATAATGTGTATTCGTCAGCGCGTTACCTGGGACTAACGACCTATTCATCACTGTAACCAGTGTCATGGGATTGGTCAATCATACGTACATGTGAAGGAACCTGCTTACCAATCAGCTACCTATTCCGCCAGATTTATACTTTTCACTTCACTGTATAGTATCAATGATGTATCTTTTGCTAGAGACAGTTGGTCAGTTGTTATTCTTGCTCGCTGTTACAGTTCTCCCCTTGCCTCCAATAGAGGTAACACGCCGTGACGGAATGGTAGAGTTTGTGTTTCACCCCGTGACATAAGATAGTGTTGGTACCATTGGGGTTAGCTTCTGCTGTTCTAATAGCTCATGGATTTTTCTAATTTTAATAATTTCTCCGAGTGTAACTACGCCATGCACCACTGTTTAAACTGTTGCCATCATTGAGATGAACCATTCTTAACCTTAACCGCTAGGGGACAACATTTTAGCATTCTGACGTCAATGTCAAAGTCTCGGTTGCCTTTCTTCAGTGTGTTGTGATCGTTGTGATACTAATATGTTGCGTGTAGCGCTGTCGTAGGGTTCCATATACAAACTAATTAGATTATTGATATAATCGTAAACCGTCGGCTTTAAACATCATACAGGTGAAATCGACGTTATCATTGCGTAATGTGGAGTCAATATATTATGTAAATTAGCATTAACTACGCAAATATCATTTACCGGCTATACGTCATTTCAGACCCGTGGCTCTTGTGACAGATGAAAGTGTACAATTAAAGGGCCATAGTCCTGACTAACAAAGGTGCAAAGGTTGGGGCGCCCCATTGCAATGGCGTCATTTTTGACCTGAATATTTTACCCCAAAAGTCTAACAACGGTTTAAATGCTCATTTCTCACTGTCTATTTCCTTTTTAAAATTTATTTCTTTGCTTAATATGTCTGGTTCTATTACTTATTTAATTTTTAATACATTTAAAAATGTGTAATTTGAAGCACGTCCCTTTAACAGAATCAATTAGCCTTGCAATACAATTCATCAGTTTAGTAAATAAAAGTCGGTCAGAAGAGAAAGCCCCTGGAAGATGATATAATAACTATATACAATAATTCTGTCATGTTGTGAAGCCCTACTCGGAATCGCTAGAACAGAACGGAGCACGAGAAAATCAATGGCGGTGACAAAACTAGCTCTACAACAGAGAGATATTTGATGTAAGGGCAAGATATAACTTTGACTTACGAGAGAAGTGACACACATGTTGACTGTCGGAGTGGAGCGCAGCGCTCGTCAGAGTGTGTAATTTGCATGTGATTTGCAAGCTCTGTTAGTTCACGGCATCAAATTTCATGTATTGTTTGAATTCATGAATCGTTTAAAATGATTTGATGGATGTAAATTTGAACTGTCTAGTCTGATTTTTCCAATTTGACAGTACATAATCTTGACATACGATCGAGCAACAATCCTATACAAGTTCTTAACTAGAATATAAAAGATACGTATTTTTTTTTTTTTATTCTTGGACAGCTTTGGGAGACGGTGTACCACCCCAGTAAGGCCAATCACAGTGGAATATTTGACACATGGATTATCTGATATTAACAGACGACAATTACGTATTGAATTTGCAAGTTTAAAAAAGTTGATTCTAACATAGGAACTGTGATATGTGTCGACAGCAATTTCACACGTGGAGTTTTTAAAGTAGCATGCTTTATTGTCGCGGGAAGTCTAACTGCAATGTGTGTTTCTAAAATGTCGTTTTGGGGAAGAAATTTACATACTTAATTGGAAATTGGAACATGTACAATCACAAACCCATGGAACATCAGGATACGTCACGACGGTATATTTCCTATTGATCTGTACAGTAGTTTAAAATTGTCTCAAGTCTCTCATTGATATTAACGAATTAAGAAGACGTCTATAGGCTTTCTTCCTGAAGCAATTCATAATATACCAGAGACGTCGACGTGCATGTCTATTATATATCGAGTACCACAAGGTTAAATATTAAAATTTCTACTTATTTCTGAGAGAAATTGTTGAGGATTCAAGGTTGGCGACACGATGGATTTTAAAATGGAGCATCCATTGTCCCGGACATTATCCTCCCCACATTTGAACGGGACCATTCAACGTGCCCCCCAGAAAGTCATGCTGAACCTGGCGAGGCGGTCCCCCTCCGAGCCCAGGATGAGGAGGTACGTATGCCATACAGTCTTTTTATACATTCTCCTCTATATGTACGAACCGGTTTTTTGCTTTTATAAAAAAGGAAAAGGGACTATAAGAACCTTTCACCCCGAGAGCGTTTGGCTATTCAATAAATGCTTCTTGTTATTAGACGGGGTCGTTTCACGCATCACCAAAATAACCTACACAACAATTGTATATATATATAAAAAATATATGATGTTTTGATATTTGTGGACAGGCAGTTGACGGACGTGTATAAACATTAGTGTGTGCGACCTCTAAAATGTATGACACAGTGTGTCACAATAAAATATACTTGCATATACCAAAACGTTAATTACGAATCACGGAATTAGATTGGTGTATAACTTATTTTTGGAATGCACAATTCTTCTTTTCCTTTGTGCTCTTCCTGTTCCATAAACAAATTAAACATGGCCAAAGTGTCAACGCGGAAGGGGGGATTAAGGTCTTGTACATTGTGTACTCACAGGGACATGCCAGTTACGTCATATATTCAGATATGTGTACTTCAGTATTAATTAAAAGCCATGGAGACTAATATCAACAGCCATGACCAAAGTCACCATGATCTTTTTTCACCGGTTTTAACCATAGCCTCAATAATGATTATTACTCTCTCATGCGTACGTTCATGTTACTAGTCTAAGTTGGCATGTCCCTGTGTGGCGCTTAGCGAGTGCAGCGTTGCTAGGTTAGGTTGACCTTCACCTTGCTGGTCACAGCTTGACGATCGGCTCAACTTGAAATTGTCGAGAGGTCCAGATGCTGACCAGGTATATCAAACGGAAAACGGATGTCTTCAGAAAGATGAATGGTAAAGTTTTATTTTAAGATGAGGTATTTCTAAGTGACACTGCAGATTGATGACTTGAAAGATGCCCTGAAAAAAGTGTATATGGCTAAGGAGAAAAACTCCATTAATGGCACATTCTCATTTCTATTTAAAGACATACTTATTTGTTGTTTGATAACGAAAGTATTGTATAAAGGAAGGGTAGATTAGACTTGCAGCTTCCATCATGTGTTTTCTTAGATAGCCATCATCCTCTGTATTACATTCATGCCAATGAGCAAAGTTAGAGGGGTGGGGGAGGGGGGGCTGCCCTCAAACCAGGGAACTAGTTGACCCTTTCCACCAACCCGTTCCCCAAACTGACCTTCCACACCGGCAAATAGTAGTTTTCAGTTTCTTAAACTAAAACATGTGATTTCCTGTAAAGAAAGATTGACTGTAGTAATATCTGTATTGATAGATGTGGGGGTGGGGCAGGTGACGGGAGACACGTTCACTAACCACTAACCACAAGCACATGTCTGAGGTAGCCTCTGTCTGAGGTAGTGTGTGCTTGAGGTAACCCAGTGCGTGCGTGTACATGTGGTCACCAAAGTTTAGGAGTGGGATATATTGATACCTTTCATCATTACCTTTTATGGTGCTGCTACCCTGTTATATTTTACTATTATAACGTGCCCCAGTTTTTGTTTGCTTTAGTTCATGAAATTGAATTATTTGATGAATACTAAATCGCCAAACTCGCATTGAAGGCTTATAGTGGCATAACAGCTTTTTAAACTAAACTTAAGCATTAGTTTCTAATAAATCGAAATTTCTTATGAAAGATGAAATGCTTTGAAAGATGTAGTGGATTACCTCTGTAGTACATCTACTACTACTATATATGGCTAATATTGACTAAAGCTGTAGATACACAGTCAAGCCATCAGTATTTCCGGGGACAGTGTCATGATAGTACTATTTCATCACATCAATGACGGGTGGTTAATCCCCGTACACACATGTATACAGTGTGGATAACCTAATAGTAACAGATGCACCTCTGTTTTGCCTCCAATATTTTGTTTACTTTGAGGGGTAGTGACTGTAATAAGCACAGATGCCAATGTACAAAATGTACTACCATGAAGATTATGTTTGGTTTGAATCAATGGGGTAAGTTAAATTTTACTGGATTTTCAATGCAAAAAACATATGAAGTAACTTGTTTCCCCTAAAATATATAGTTAAATCATAGGCTATGAATGCCATGAGTCATTTTTGACATCATCATTAATATGAAAATAATCGTTATGTTGGACATCACTGACCATCCCTCGACAGATGGCTGTTCTATTTATTGAACAGTCTTATATGATAAATACATATTTTTACCTAGTTGCTGAATAATAAGTGTAATTGAATTTAGTATGAGATAAACAGATTCCAAAAGAAGGTAAGCTTCAGTAATGAACTGCTTTCAGTTGGCATTCATATTGCCTATGAAGTATGAATGCCAGCTGAACGCATCGTAATGCTTAAGTGTACCTATGTTCACTATATACATGTATATAGTCCAAAAGGTATCATAAACTAGCCCTGTGATAACGTGCAGCCTCTCATTAAGGTAGAATTTCCAGGGGTAAGGATGCTCTGTGACAGTGGGATCCCTACTTAGGGCCTGGTGATAGGTAGGATTACCAGGGTATGTTTAGTTTATACCCAGGTAATGGCTGAATCTGTCTCAAGCCTTACAAGTTACCTCGAGTCAGAATGTATCTGATGTTTGTTAAAACGGATATGTTACCTTGTAAAGTTACATCTAGTTGTTGTGTGTATCCTGACTGTTTTACATTAAGCTCTATTTATGAAAACAGTGTTAATAGTTACAGATGTATAAATCATTGTGGGTTAGGTCTCTGACAGCCTATATGTATTACCGATACTTTGTTGGAGACCAGGTTCAGACTGTTATAGTTATATAAAGAAAAAGGTAGATAAATTACTGAAATAACAAGCGTAAGTTTATCTTTACACACAATACGTGGATATGGGTACATCCCATTGGGGTAGACCTTATACCAGGGATCAGCTACTGTTGTGTAGGATAAACTATCGGCAGAGTCAAAGGTACGGTAACGTTAACCTAGAAAAAAAGGAAACCTTTACGTTTTTATTTATATTGGATTCCCCTTGGATTACCTCCCCGGCCGATATGAATGAAGTTGGAGCGGTGAAAAGAAATGAATTCAGACTTCACAAGTAGGAGCAGCCTTATTGAAACGTGTTTAGTACGCGGTGAAAGATCAGATTTAATAGGGTGACAGTTAGTCTTGATGGTGACCATTTAATGACCGGTCATCTCCACAATGCCTGCTGTTGACCTTCAACAGAGCTGTTTTGACCTTTATGATATTCTGACAGCAATACAGAATGGCCGGAAATGTTGACCATGTGATTATAAGGACAATCTTGATGGAATCATGATAATTTCAAAGTGAAGGGAGTTCTCGTTACTGTGAAGGCTCTGTTAGCCAGTCTGATGTTGGTTTAGTTGGATGTACATTCATTAATCTGTCAGAATGTACAGCTCTAAGAGAGGGGAAAAAATTAGTATTGGTATGAAACTTTGGAATATTGTGCTGTCCTGGAATCTATTGCATCAAATCGTGACTCTCTGAAAATGTCGCCTGGATCTACTGTAAAAGGAACGAGATAACTTGTGTTTGTTCATACTAACTGATTGGCAATCCTTCTCAGAGGGATTAGATGATAAAATAGCTACATGTGGGTCAATCTCCTGGTGTTCCGTGTGGGTGATACATATCCGTGTTTGTTCATGTTAAGTTTGTTTGGACAGACCTTTACTTCTGTGACATTGTTGAGTGAAAGTCACTAATCTTGTCCTGTACCGGCGCTGGAAGGTCTCTTGGAGTCAAACAAGGACATAGATGTTGTTATTCAATGTTTAAAAGTTCTTGGTAAAAGCATGACCTTAATTTGTATCAGGAAAAATATTCCAAAGAAAAATGGAATTGGGAAGATGGTGTCTACAAGTAATTGTTCTGATGCAGTAATTACTCAGTAGAATCGGACGGATACATGTCATTCATTGTGGAACTGATTTGTATAGGACTTTATATAAAGACAATATGAACTGTGATGGATTACTGAAGAAACAACATACTCGATGCCAAAAGTAACATCCCTGTAGTGACACCTAGGGGTACAGGCCCTGGTATTGAAAATTAACATTAGAATTCAAAGTTAAAAGATGGACGACCAGTTCTTAGCCGCTATAGAGAGGCTGGAAAACAGGTAAGAACAATCACACCTCCAGGTCATATACATGTAATAATCTACAAAGAAGTCTACGTGAAAACCGGACTAGTATGTATAACTGAAAAACAGCTATTGTGACCTCTCGTCTTGAAATAAAACCTCAACATCATCTCAAAGGGAATTTTAGTCACGACATGTTCAAGTGTCACCAGTGAGTGGGTGATTTTTTATTGGTTGACTAGTTGCCTTTAGTGTTGATGCTTCTTCAGAACCCTTCTTTGAATAAGTTACACAACCTCTGTATAAAGATTCAGGTCTGATTACCAAAGTGAATGTCCTAATATAGATGTTTTAGGGAGGGGGTGGAGGGTATAACTGAATGTAGATTTTCTGCTGATATGGTAGAGAATAGTTGAAATTTCATTGGATATTATGTGTGGAGCCTTTTAAAAATTATATTGAGGGAGACACATGCAGATGTTTTCAGTTTTTTTCTTAACATCACAATAAAGCCTCAAAAAGAAATGTTCTACAAAACTTCAATGAAATCTCTGACAAGTATTTAAATTTGTGTTACTGAACTTGCATTGGCTTTTTGTTAGTGTTAAACGAAGGAAATCTTTTATCGTGGTGTAAATTAGTTTGCTGTATTATAGAGATGTCGGAGGGCATGAAATAAATCTGTATTTAAATACAGTATCAATATATCGCAGGTTTCCAAAACATAATAAAAGGTCATGACATTTGACCCCAGACCCCAGGTGAGAAATCAGAGAGGCACAGCAGGGCTAGAAACGTGCAGCAATGTACATTGTACAAGTAATACTGAACGAAGATGAAATATGGATCCTCAATGCTGCCAATTCAACTGTTGCCACAAACATTAGCTAACTAGTCAGCTAGACAGTCCTCTAGAAGGCAGGATATTAGCCTAGTTTCCTTTAGAAGAAAGGACATTATCCTAATAAACCTGTTCTCTAGAAATTCAGATACTAGACTCTAGAAGGATGGATATTCGACAACTGTAGACTGTCCTACAAAATGCAGGGTTTAAATCCTGCTAGACTTTCCTCTCAAAGCTGATACAAAAGCCTGCTAGACTTTCCTCTCAAAGCTGATACAAAGCCTGCTAGACTTTACTCTCAAAGCTGATACAAAGCCTGCTAGACTTTACTCTCAAAGCTGATACAAAGCCTGCTAGACTTTCCTCTCAAAGCTGATACAAAGCCTCCTAGACTTTCCTCTCAAAACTGATACAAAGCCTGCTAGACTTTAGTCTCAAAGCTGATACAAAGCCTGCTAGACTTTACTCTCAAAGCTGATACAAAGCCTGCTAGACTTTACTCTCAAAGCTGATACAAAGCCTGCTAGACTTTACTCTCAAAGCTGATACAAAGCCTGCTTGACTTTCCTCTCAAAACTGATACAAAGCCTGCTAGACTTTCCTCTCAAAGCTGATACAAAGCCTGCCAAACTTTCCTCTCAAAGCTGATACAAAGCCTGCTAGACTTTCCTCTCAAAGCTGATTCAAAGCCTGTTAGACTTTACTCTAAAAGCTGATACAAAGCCTGCTAGACTTTAGTCTCAAAGCTGATACAAAGCCTGCTAGACTTTACTCTCAAAGCTGATAAAAAGCCTGCTAGACTTTACTCTCAAAGCTAATACAAAGCCTGCTAGACTTTACTCTCAAAGCTGATACAAAGCCTGCTAGACTTTAGTCTCAAAGCTGATACAAAGCCTGCTTGACTTTCTTCTAGCCACTTATATACTAGCCTGCTATAGACTGTCCTCTAAAAGCTTGGACACTGGCCTTCTAGAATATCCTTTAGAAGGCAGGATAATAGCCTACAAGACTGTTCTGTAAAATCAACAGTCACTCTAGATCTTGATACCAGGTTTTGCTCTAGTAGGACTATAGGATCTAGTCCGGACAATCTTCATTTATTAAGGAAGATATTCTGATAAACTTAAACAAATGATATACGTTAAATTGTTAAATTGCAGATGTATAAACAACCCTGATTTGTAAAACTATAGACTGCGGAACACGCTCAACACAAGCTACATTATTTGTAATTCAGCACGTAATGTAGACTATTGTGTTTGATTGAGCATTATATATAATGGTTAGGCATTACCAATTACACATCAATGATTTATTTTAATGTTATTATTGTACAATTGTATGGTTTGTCATGACATGAATTTAAATTAGGTCATGATTGGCATTAATGAGGCCATAAATCTGTGTCACGGCTGATGGCACTGTGGATGTACAGCAGGCTAGCTATTGTATAGCGATCTATTACACAGAGCTCGAGGTACCCCTGTAGTATTGACACCACGTTAGCTAGACTTGCTCTTGTCCTTGCTAGAGAAAGTTAGATTTTGTTAGATGACATGAGTAGCAAATTAAAGGTTACATTACCTGGTATGTTCCAGAATAGGAATCTATTCATTTAAGTTTTAGCAGGTATTGTTGATATATTTAATACCAACAAAGACATTGTAGGTCAGTATTTCACTTGCTATGAAACTGGAAATCTGAAAGAATTGTTTGAGATGTATTTATAGGCTTGAACTGTTCCCAATTTAATTTGCAGTGAAAATAACCTATTTTGAAATGGAATTGCAGAATTTCTGACCTGCAGTCTCAAATCACTATAATGTTAACTTGAGATTAAAGGATTGAAGTGTAGGAGAGGACAACAATGGTCAAATGGCAGCAAGGGGTCACTTCTGACAGGTGTAATGTGATCAACTACACCAGTGGTCAATGGGCCATCACAAGGCTAATCGTGGAAGAACGTGGTGACCCCCCTTGTGAATTGATGATGTCACTTGACCCTGGTTACTGTCCATCGGTATACCTTTCCTCTTGTTACCTGTCCATAGGTACGTTAAATCCTCGTTAATACTGATTGAGTATGAGATACCTGCCTCCCCACCCATGGTGTAACACTTTGTTCAGTAACTTTTATAAACAAATCACATTTCTGACGAGCTCTTTTCCATCATATTGATTTATACATAGTCAAAACTGAATAGTTAAAAAATTAGGGAATCATCATGAGTAACTTTGACTTTGGAGTGATTTTAATTTTAATATTTGCACATTGGTATGAAGTTAAACATCTATTTAAAAATTGTGTTTGAGGTAGTAGCAGTATGCTTTCAATTTTTTGTGCTTTTCAAAATGTTGTGGTGCCATTGATCCCATTTTTGAAGAAACTTGCTACCAAAAAGTTGAATTACTGGTTTAGACTATCTACCATGTCTAAATACTAATAAACTTTTAGAGGGTATCATCCAAATAGACATATCCTAACTGTCTTTTCTAGATGTGGCAATATATAAGTCTGCCAGTATAAGATGGAAGTAACTATGACTATGAGTAATGTCTATCCTTGTATTTATACAGACATGCTAGTCTTGGTTTCACTGTGAATTACAAACTATGTATATACAGTGTTGGAGTTATTTCCCCTTTGACATTTGATTTATATACAAGTCTTGCTAATGTAAGAGACTTGTGTTAAGGTGTTATAAACTTAAATATGTTTATCTTTGGCATACTTTTGTTACTTTAAAACATTCTACAGGGGAATGTTTCCTATGTGATACTGAGTTGTGTAAATATTTCTTTTGAAACAAGAAAAGTTTATTTAAAACCAGACAATTATTTACATTACTTTATGTAATTATTTACAGTAATAGATGAGAGTTGTCTGCCCCTTGACACCTTTATTTATAAGTAGAGCCCCATGAATGTGGTTCTGTGGCAGTAATACAACGATCTCTGTGTAAATATTGTATTTTACTTATGTTTCGTGATATATACATTCTCCAGGGGGAGGCTAGATGTGTGTACCTGCATTGTTTACTCAGGTTCTAAGTAAACAAAGCACCAACTCTCCAGTAACTCCCCAGTAATTGTCAGATCAGGTAGGGAATCGGTGGAGTAGAAGCTAATGGATTTTGCTGGAAGTCTTTCCAGTAACAATAACTTCTGTTTACTTTGTTTGTGTGGTTAAGTGTTTTAGATCTGATGTTTGTATCACTGCCTCCCTGCAAGTTTCTCCTAACAACGAATTACCACGTTGATACCTTTACCTGTTGGGTCTCTATGGGTACCAACATTGTATCACCTACAATATGTGAAATTAACGGAGGTTTTGATAAGCTGTGAAGTTTTAATTAATTAATTGACCATTACCTGTGATACTCTGATCACCACAGACAATGTTGTGTTGTATACCTATAACATATGTTATTATAACTCTTTAAGGGTGATGATGTGAACAAAGAATCATTGTCACCGAATTAACAGATTCATTTTGGAAACCATTGAAGAATTCTTATCCTCAGTTTAAGGTGTGTTGGATGTTTGTCATCAGTTACGTGTTGTGTAATAAAGGCAATTATCATCGTCAGTTAAAGGTGTGTTGGATGTTTATCATCAGTTACGTGTTGTGTAATAAAGGCAATTATCATTGTCAGTTAAAGGTGTGTTGGATGTTTGTCATCAGTTACGTGTTGTGTAATAAAGGCAATTATCATCGTCAGTCGTTTTATACTGCCAGAGATTGTATCATCAGCCGTGATGGCATACATAATGGCAGACTGGAGGTGATGGATGGATGCTTGTGTTGACAGATCCTACACAGACGGAGTGTTTTGTAGTACATAACACCAGGTATTATCCTCGATCTTATCTCCACTTGATGGTATTTACCTCAGCCACACTTTCAATTTGGATATAAAACAAACTGGAACCTTGGTTACAAGTATTCTGATGAACATGTCAATCACCTCCCATGAAAATTTGTGTAAGAGAAGGACAGATGATATATGTTCACATGGCTTGTACATGTAATTCAAACGATGCCATTGAAACCAAAAAACATTATGCATATTGTCATCACCTCGCACATTTAAACATCACTTGTTAGATGATTGCTGGAAATCTCTCAAATCAGTAAAAATTTAGTCTGGACCAACAAAGTAGACATTTTACATTTGTGAATGTATGGTTGTGAAGATTTCACTTCTAAAACTCTCAACTGTATAAATTCTACAGACTTTTTATGAAGACTGAGATTTGACAGGGAACAGCCTGATCTGTGTGTACTTAATTCAGCAGACGTTTATCTACAGACAGGCAATTTAAAGAAAAAAATATGTATCAAGCTGCTGAAGATTCAGGTGCCGAATTATCAAGGTAAATATGGTGTAATCTGAGATACGGAAGGGAGGTTTACAGTCAGTTTATTATTAGATAGTTCTGTAGCCTGTCACAAGTATTACCCATAATACATGCATGCATGCATTTACAAAGTCGAAGGTCAACCTGATCTACTTTGAAGTTGTGGCAACTTCCAGAGGTTTTTACCGTGTTTCAGACTCAGTCTGGGTGTGCTGCTTCCCAGAGTTCACATTTCTTTGGCTTCATTTAATCTTGCATAATTTGAATTAAAAGCACTGCCAAAATTAATTTGTGACCCTAACATCCAAATCATCATGTTTTTGGTGGGTTCTTGAAATCTCTAGTTTCATGCTTCATATAATACCACCCAACTATATAATTAACAAGTGGAACAGTGTACAGCATAGCGCACAATGTTATCTTCTACATCTGTGAGAATGTGCTGTGTGCAGTCCTTCTATTTCTAGTTTATTTTATCATGTTTTAAAGTAAATCTGGGTCCATTTTTCCATTAGTTAAATACATATATATATATATACATGTGTATAAAAATGACAAAAGGTTCTTAGTCTATATACAGAAAACATCCAAAGTGATGCTTAAATATAAACGATACGACAAAAAGAGTGTCTAAGTAACTCCTTAGTACGTACAACTCTTGTGTCATTTCTTTTGTATTTGTATATATTTTAATGCATTGCCTCTGTATTCTGTACATGTAAGTGAGATACATTGATTATAACATTGATATTAACGCGCATCATTTCATTTGTTTTGCTTCATCAACTTTTGTAGAGGTCCATGTTTCTTTACATGTCTCCTACGTGTACAATATAAATTGCATACACCCTTTTTAATGCCATAGATTCAGTGGGCAAATGGACGTGGTGGCAGTATAACAAGGTTGTACGTACACAGTGACATAGTGTTGTACACACTGTCAATGTTTGGCCAGTGAAATACATTGGTATCGTTGAGGGGGACAAATCAGGGAATTGATAAGAAACTGGTACCTTGAACTACTTTTTACATACATTTGTGCAGAACACCAAGCATTAAGGGCTTTAGGTGGATGGTTTTACTGTAAACAAACAGTCTGTATACTGTCTCATTAACATCAGCATGCCTAACAGAATGACCAGGAAGCAAGTTAGATGGGATTTTGATGTAAAGCAGCAGTATGGTAATTAATCATGTTGTTTGATGGTAGGTCATAAACACCACATGTGGAATATATCATAGAACCTAGTTATCTACCCTGACAGACCAGTTACCATGACAACATCTGTGGAATATCACGTTACGGTTTCATTTTAAATCATCATACAATTTTAACTTTTAGCTGCAATATTGAAGTTTTATATTTAATAAGTTTTTAAATGTTTAAGATCTGATAAAGATACCCTAGTATACCAATTTGATGCTAACTAACTGTCTGTGCTAGGAAGCTTTGGACAAGAGTTAGGACTGGGTGAGCTTACATTATCAGTGCAAATATGATATATCAAAAAAAATTGAGCTAGTTATATAAAGCACTTCAAATGGCTGTATAATTACCTTTATTAAAGTTGTTGATGGTTCTGAATGTTACTAGATATGGCCAATAGGTAAGGATTAAAAAATATTTTATAAACATTTGATAATATGGGGGAAATCCATCCAAATTACATGTATGTTATATAAAGACTGTTTTTGAAATTAGACTTGATTTTACAAAAAATATGAAACCAATTCTTTCAGCGTACGTTAATTACTGTTTTTAAAACAGATATTGATATTTTCAAGAGCAACAGGAAGTGTTGACAGAGTTCTGTTGATGTGAGTAGCTTATTTTCTTTCGTGAAATATTTTAAGTGATTTATCACAGTGGTGGACATGATAGTTAGTGGAACATTTTACGTTGTGCTTGGAGTTGACTTCAAGGTTCTGCTACATATTTCCTACTTGTGGAATTAGACAAGATTTTAAACAAAGATGTAATTTCTTATCTGACACACCATCAGTGTTTTTTACATACAACACATTTAATGACAAAATGGGAATTAAATGGATAGATATTTAGATGTTTAAAGCCACTTTAAGATATTTATGATATTTGGGTGTAGGTTTGCAGTCTTGTCTAAGCTATCTGTACCATTTATAACTGGAGGTGCCTAGATAAGGAAACAGATATATCACTGTTGATATAATACCATACGACAGTGTGGATCAAAGATAAAACAACAGATTTATATAGTTGTCAGTATTCCTAAGCACAGTTAATGAAAACAAGGTATCACTCATCACTTCTGATTGACTAAATGAATTACTATAAAAAGTATGGTCTCACCATTGGGTTATCTCTCCATGTATTAATATATAAAATAGGGTCTAGTTATTGAGCTACCTCTCCATGTATTGAAAAAGTATGGTCTGGCTATTGGATTGTCTCCCCATTGATATATAAAAGTAAGATCTTATTATTGGGTTATCTCCCCATGTATTGATATATAAAAGTATGGTCTTATTATTGGGTTATCTCCCCATGTATTGATACATTAAAGTATGGTCTTATTATTGGGTTATCTCCCAATGTATTGATATTAAAAAGTATGGTCTTATTATTGGGTTATCTCCCTATGTATTGATACATAAAAGTATGGTCTTATTATTGGGTTATCTCCCCATGTATTGATATTAAAAAGTATGGTCTTATTATTGGGTTATCTCCCCATGTATTGACATATAAAAGTATGGTCTTATTATTGGGTTATCTCCCCATGTATTGATATTAAAAAGTAAGGTCTTATTATTGGGTTATCTCCCTATGTATTGACACATAAAAGTATGGTCTTATTATTGGGTTATCTCCCCATGTATTGATATTAATAAGTATGGTCTTATTATTGGGTTATCTCCCTATGTATTGACATATAAAAGTATGGTCTTATTATTGGGTTATCGTCCCATGTATTGATATTTATAAGTATGGTCTTATTATTGAGTGATCTCCCCATGTATTGATATTAATAAGTATGGTCTTATTATTGGGTTATCTCCCCATGTATTGATATTAATAAGTATGGTCTTATTATTG
>NW_018407496.1:450716-510997 GCF_002113885.1 Mizuhopecten yessoensis
TTGAGGCATCAAGAGAGACCTATCAGGTGTTGAGGCATCAAGAGAGACCTATCATGTATTGGGGCATCAAGAGAGACCTATCAGGTATAAGGACATCAAGAGAGACCTGTCAGGTATTGGGGCATCAAGAGAGACCTGTCAGGTATTGAGGCATCAAGAGAGACCTATCAGGTATTGAGGCATCAAGAGAGACCTATTAGGTATTGAGGCATCAAGAGATACCTATCAGGTACTGGGACATCAAGAGAGACCTATCAGATATTGAGGCATCTAGAGAGACCTATCAGGTATTGAGACATCAAGAGAGACCTGTCAGGTATTGAAGCATCAAGAGAGACCTGTCAGGTATTGGGGCATCAATAGAGACCTATCAGGTATTGAGGCATCAAGAGAGACCTATCAGGTATTGAGGCATCAAGAGATACATATCATGTATTGGGGCATCAAGAGAGACCTGTCAGGTATTGAGGCATCAAGAGAGACCTACAAATGTATCATGAATTTGGGCATCAATAGAGACCTGTCAGGTATTGAGGCATCAAGAGAGACCTACAAATGTATCATGTTTTGGGGCATCAATAGAGACCTGTCAGGTATTGAGGAATCAAGAGAGATTATTATGTATTGGGGCAATTACTGGTTTGATGCTACATGAGAACTGTCTTGGAGTTCATTGTTTTTCGTTGTTTTTCAAAATTAACAAAAAATCCCTTCTCCCTCTCCATGAGGCTCCTCTTTACCCAATGAAGCTGCCCCTGCTGTTAGATTAAATCCTACCCATTTTGAACCCCTTTGTCTGCATCACTCCAACACCCCTCCCCTTGTGAACTTATCTTATGTTGCTTGACTGCAGCCCTTGTGAACCCCCTGTCTCGCTGTGTGACACCCCCTGCCTCCCCCATTACCAGTTGTTAAACATCAAAATATGCATTCACAAAAACCACTGTGTGTATCTGTCTTCCATGTCTTGTTTCTCTGGGATGACAAGTTGAAAGCTGTCCAACTTAACATTCTGCAGTGGCTTCTAATTTCAATCAGAATTCCCCAGCGTGGGGGGTTCCACCTACAAAAAGATCATACACAAGTCATTAATCAAGGTTGAAATGTTTACAACTACATGCATTTAATGTTCAAAAAAGTTTAAAAGTTTCAAATAGATTTTAATCTGTGATAAGAGAATTATTTCAGGAGGATAAGTTTACTGACATTTCCTGTGTCGTGATGATAAAATAAGGGCTTGTTGCCAGTGAGTTGTCCAGGATGTTGTTTCCTCCACATAGTAACAACTCTTCTGACTTACATAATGTACTACTGTTGAATATACTCCCTAAATATTTGTTGATGTTTGATTTTTAATTATTAAATTTTCTCTTTTCCAGCCAGCAATTAATATTTAAAAAATTCAGTGATGGTAATTGGTAATTAAATTTGTTGGTGCTGTGTTTTTTTAACTGGCAGTTGTGATGTCGGTGACTGTACTCATGTGATATCGCCTCGACCAGGATCCGTTTGATTTTTTTTAACATTTGTGTATTTTAATAGAACATCTTGGAATCATGAATGCCCCTACAAATTGGTTTTATTAGTCATGGAGTGCTAAAATAGACATAAAGTTTGGAGCCATGTTTTAAGTTCTCAACAAAACTTCACTGTTTGGCATCTTCTGAAGCATCTGGAAGCGAAGTTGTTTGTAGTGACAGGGTGTTAATGTGGAGTGTGTTTGGTTGATAGACACGGTACAGGTGTTTACAGGCACACACTAATTCCTTCCTTACATATTGTGTTATATTGGGTAACATCAAATTGATGGGTACAGAACAGACTAAACCCTGTGTTTAATGGTGTGCTAATAGCTAATATAGGGGCTCGTTTTCTGAGACATTTGGAATGTCACCATGGTAATTACATACATAACATGTATAATCAAGGCATCAAATTTCACTGTGGGAAACAATAATTCTGAGTCGTCTCAAAAAATTTCAAAAGAAGGAAAACACAATTCAACATATACGATAAAGATAGAATCAATTCAGTTCTGAATATTATGCTTGAAATTTTTTCTTGTACAGTTATTGTTTCAAGAATCAAACATTAATTTTTTAGTGTGTTCAATGACAAAACAGTTGTGCATGTATTGTCCTCTCTTCATCAGATTGCTGTTTGCCAGGATATAAAAGTCAATATGCCATAGTGTTCTACAAACATGATATTCATTGTTGTAAACGAAAAATTTCAACAATATGCTGCTGAAGGAGCAGTGTGTCACTGTAGCTGAACGTTTGTATTTCGGACTGGTTGTTACCTCCCTTGGGAGATTTCCTTTGTTTAAGCCAAATGAACTGTCAAGGTTCTATGAAATCTCTCAATGGCTTCATCAGTGTTGGCTAGGTTCTAAACCTTATAAGGAGGGTAAATTCTATGTTGTTGATATTCCTTTTAATATTTAATATGATAAATAGTTAACTGTTCGAAACATATTGCTGTGTTATTTGTCATTTCATATATTTCTCTTTACAGAAAATCTTTAGCTTCCAATTTTGTCTCTTGTGCAAAACTATATGTTGAAATAATTAATATGTAGATTCTTTTGGTGGTATACACAGCTTTAAAGAGTCGTTAATAGACTCGATATTTTCATAAGCATGCAATTCAATATATTGTTTAAAAAACTGTTTATTCTATAGATTGTGAAAAGATGTATAATATTCAGAAAATACTGTACATAAACACATTGTTACCAAAGAGATGTCGATGGAGACGAGGAAGACCCGACTAACTCCAACAGTAGGTATCCAAGCATACACCAGCTCACTAAAAACTTGACATGCTGATGTCTTTCCTTATAGTGAATGGAAAGATACTGAAACATTTTGTTAAACAGTAGTTGCAAATAATCTTACATGTTTTGACAATTGGAGCGGAAAGAACAAACCCCTCTCATCATCAACCTCTATATTGGATGTTTTTTACATCCTGTTTCGCCAAACTACTTGTTTTCTCCCATTATTTATTGTCAGGTGCGATAGTATGACCCAATAATTACCGTGTTGAAGCCGCGCAAACTTCTGATCTGAATCTCTCATATGCTTGATCTCTCTAAAATGCCTGTGGTGGTTCCGCTATAGATAATATACTTTGAGATATTGTCGCTAGTTCCACAAGTCTCAGGGGGGTTGCCTTTCCAAGGAAAGTAGGAGGCCTGCTGCTGTTAAATTTTTTGAGAAAAACTTCTTTGTGATATATAAGTGGTATATTTATACATGTTGTACATTATATGTATACAAAGCTGATGAAGACCTGTAAACAATGTTTATACAAATATATACAAAGTATTATATTGTTTGGAAGAATATATGTAATATATACAAAGTATCTGCTTTTGTATATAAAAAGAATCGGACAGATGTTGGGGGAGAGAACTATATATCAGGCACGGCATGATTGACAGGAGACGGATGCTGGAAAATTAGCTGGAAAATCTAGCGCTAACACTGGCTGCCTCTTCAAAAGTGTGTGTTGGATCAGAAATGTAATTCACCTGTACAGGTTAATGACTAATGATTAGCTGGTATTAATTGGAATGTTCATGTGATAAGCTTGTAACATATTTCTGTTGGAGTATATCTGTGATAAGCTGCAGTGATAATTTCAACAGTGTTTTATCAGTGAGATTAACGTCTTGCTATTGGAAAAGAAAAGTGGAACTTTGTAATGATAAGGTGCTCTGATAATTGGAATAATTTTTTGATACCTGAAATATGGATGTCATATTACCATCAATGGAGATTAGCGAGGAGACTAGTGAAGTTGGTGAGGAGGAGGAGGAGGTTCCTGTATATGTACGATGGGTTGACCAAGAGGAACTTGACATATTTCTTTTCCATTGGGGCGGAGGGTAAGACCTGCTTATTTCTGTCAAACAATAAGTGTTTTGTCCACTTTATAGTTGACTACCTAAAAATGTCACTTATTAAATGGTGTGTCCCCAATATGGTATTCTCTATTTCACTGCTTTTCATGTGTGAAAAAAAACCTTTTATTTAAAATTTACTCAGCATCTTATTTAATGAAATGAAATGTGTTTATATTACATATTTAGAAATCAGATGACAATAAAATAAAACGTTTTAAATCTTTATGCTTAAAAGTTACAACTTTTAAATGAGATTTCAGACCGTATATAATATAACTATGCTGGTTGTTGTTGATATCTTAACTGTATACACTTGTACACAATCAGTCATATTCCTGGCATTCCATCCCACCTGGAAAATACCTTGAGGCAAACATCAGGAAAAGTTTCGAGAAATATGTTGTATCTGAAACAAAAGGGGACTAGGTCAACCATGAAAAGATAAAATATTTTACTGGTCATTGAAAGCCTTGTCAACCGAAGTTAATACAATTCCTGGCTAAAATCTTTCGACAATGGCTCTGTTGGGGGAAAAGAGACTGTACAGGACAAATAATATATATTGACGATATTCTCAGTACATACTTGTTGTTAGAGAATTAACATAATTATGAGCTAGCCATACTTTTGTATCCATTTAGATGACAATGTTCAGACAGGAATATAGATAACCTATGTGATGCAAAAACCATGATTTACCTATGTATACATGTCACCTAGTGGCTCAGTGGTAGTGTCAACTACTAACCCCCTAAAGGTCTAGAGTGGCTCAGTGGTAGTGTCAACTGCTAACCCCCTAAAGGTCTAGAGTGGCTCAGTGGTAGAATCTATGTCAACTCCTCATAGACCTGTGTGGCTCACAGTGGTAGAATCTATGTCAACTCCTCATAGACCTGTGTGGCAGTGGTAGAATCTATGTCAACTCTTCATAGACCTGTGTGGCTAGTGGTAGAATCTATGAAACTCTTCATAGACCTGTGTGGCTCAATGGTGGTGTCCACAGTAATCAAAACTAATGTAGAACTGATTGGAATGGCTTATAAATAGCTTGATGTAAAATGGCTCTGTAGTACTGTCCATGACTACACAAACTCACACTGACCTAAAGTGGCTCAGTGATAGGGTAGTGTCCATGGCTACACAAACTCACACAGAACTAAAGTGGCTCACTGGAAGGGCAGTGTCCATGGTTACACAAACTCATACAGACCTAACGTGGCTCAGTGGTAGGGTAGTACCCATGGCAACACAAACTCATACAGAACTAAAGTGGCTCAGTGGTAGGGTAGTGTCCATGGCTACACAAACTCACACAGACCTAAAGTGGCTCAGTGGTAGGGTAGTGTCCATGGCTACACAAACTCACACAGACCTAAAGTGGCTCAGTGGTAGGATAGTGTCCATAGCTACACAAACTCATACAGACCTAAAGTGGCCCAGTGGTAGGGTAGTGTCCATGACTATACAAACCTAAAGTGGCTCAGTGGTACGATAGTGTCCATAGCTACACAAACTCATACAGACATAAAGTGGCTCAGTGGTAGGGTAGTGTCCATGACTACACAAACTCATACAAACCTAAAGTGGCTCAGTGGTACGATAGTGTCCATGACTACACAAACTCATACAGACCTAAAGTGGCTCAGTGGTAGGGTAGTGTCCATGACTACACAAACTCATACAGACCTAAAGTGGCTCAGTGGTAGGATAGTGTCCATGGCTACACAAACTCATACAGACCTAAAGTGGCCCAGTGGTACGGTAGTGTCCATGGCTACACAAACTCACACAGACCTAAAGTGGCTCAGTGGTACGATAGTGCCCATGGCTACACAAATGCACACAGACCTAAAGTGGCTCAGTGGTAGGGTAGTGTCCATGGCTACACAAACTCATACAGACCTAAAGTGGCTCAGTGGTAGGGTAGTGTCCATGGCTACACAAACTCATACAGACCTAAAGTGGCTCAGTGGTAGGATAGTGTCCATGGCTACACAAACTCATACAGACCTAAAGTGGCTCAGTGGTAGGGTAGTGTCCATGGCTACACAAACTCATACAGACCTAAAGTGGCTCAGTGGTAGGGTAGTGTCCATGGCTACACAAACTCATACAGACCTAAAGTGGCTCAGTGGTAGGGTAGTGTCCATGGCTACACAAACTCATACAGACCTAAAGTGGCTCAGTGGTAGGGTAGTGTCCATGGCTACACAAACTCATACAGACCTAAAGTGGCTCAGTGGTAGGGTAGTGTCCATGGCTACACAAACTCATACAGACCTAAAGTGGCTCAGTGGTAGGGTAGTGTCCATGGCTACACAAACTCATACAGACCTAAAGTGGCTCAGTGGTAGGGTAGTGTCCATGGCTACACAAACTCATACAGACCTAAAGTGGCTCAGTGGTAGGGTAGTGTCCATGGCTACACAAACTCATACAGACCTAAAGTGGCTCAGTGGTAGGGTAGTGTCCATGGCTACACAAACTCATACAGACCTAAAGTGGCTCAGTGGTAGGGTAGTGTCCATGGCTACACAAACTCATACAGACCTAAAGTGGCTCAGTGGTAGGGTAGTGTCCATGGCTACACAAACTCATACAGACCTAAAGTGGCTCAGTGGTAGGGTAGTGTCCATGGCTACACAAACTCATACAGACCTAAAGTGGCTCAGTGGTAGGGTAGTGTCCATGGCTACACAAACTCATACAGACCTAAAGTGGCTCAGTGGTAGGGTAGTGTCCATGGCTACACAAACTCATACAGACCTAAAGTGGCTCAGTGGTAGGGTAGTGTCCATGGCTACACAAACTCATACAGACCTAAAGTGGCTCAGTGGTAGGGTAGTGTCCATGGCTACACAAACTCATACAGACCTAAAGTGGCTCAGTGGTAGGGTAGTGTCCATGGCTACACAAACTCATACAGACCTAAAGTGGCTCAGTGGTAGGGTAGTGTCCATGGCTACACAAACTCATACAGACCTAAAGTGGCTCAGTGGTAGGGTAGTGTCCATGGCTACACAAACTCATACAGACCTAAAGTGGCTCAGTGGTAGGGTAGTGTCCATGGCTACACAAACTCATACAGACCTAAAGTGGCTCAGTGGTAGGGTAGTGTCCATGGCTACACAAACTCATACAGACCTAAAGTGGCTCAGTGGTAGGGTAGTGTCCATGGCTACACAAACTCATACAGACCTAAAGTGGCTCAGTGGTAGGGTAGTGTCCATGGCTACACAAACTCATACAGACCTAAAGTGGCTCAGTGGTAGGGTAGTGTCCATGGCTACACAAACTCATACAGACCTAAAGTGGCTCAGTGGTAGGGTAGTGTCCATGGCTACACAAACTCATACAGACCTAAAGTGGCTCAGTGGTAGGGTAGTGTCCATGGCTACACAAACTCATACAGACCTAAAGTGGCTCAGTGGTAGGGTAGTGTCCATGGCTACACAAACTCATACAGACCTAAAGTGGCTCAGTGGTAGGGTAGTGTCCATGGCTACACAAACTCATACAGACCTAAAGTGGCTCAGTGGTAGGGTAGTGTCCATGGCTACACAAACTCATACAGACCTAAAGTGGCTCAGTGGTAGGGTAGTGTCCATGGCTACACAAACTCATACAGACCTAAAGTGGCTCAGTGGTAGGGTAGTGTCCATGGCTACACAAACTCATACAGACCTAAAGTGGCTCAGTGGTAGGGTAGTGTCCATGGCTACACAAACTCATACAGACCTAAAGTGGCTCAGTGGTAGGGTAGTGTCCATGGCTACACAAACTCATACAGACCTAAAGTGGCTCAGTGGTAGGGTAGTGTCCATGGCTACACAAACTCATACAGACCTAAAGTGGCTCAGTGGTAGGGTAGTGTCCATGGCTACACAAACTCATACAGACCTAAAGTGGCTCAGTGGTAGGGTAGTGTCCATGGCTACACAAACTCATACAGACCTAAAGTGGCTCAGTGGTAGGGTAGTGTCCATGGCTACACAAACTCATACAGACCTAAAGTGGCTCAGTGGTAGGGTAGTGTCCATGGCTACACAAACTCACACAGACCTAAAGTGGCTCAGTGGTAGGATAGTGCCCATGGCTACACAAACTCACACAGAACTAAAGTGGCTCAGTGGTAGGGTAGTGTCCATGCCAACACAAGTTCATACAGACCTAAAGTGGCTCAGTGGTAGGATAGTGTCCATGGCTACACAAACTCATACAGACCTAAAGGGGCTCAGTGGTAGGGTAGTGTCCATGGCTAAACAAACTTAAACAGACCTATCGTAGCTCAGTGGTAGGATATTGTCCATGCCAACACAAACTCACACAGAACTAAAGTGGCTCAGTGGTACGGTAGTGTCCATGGCTACACAAACTCATACAGACCTAAAGTGGCTCAGGGGTAGAGTACATTTAGTGTCCATGGTAACACAAACTCACAGAGAACTAAAGTGGCTCAGTGGTAGGATAGTGTCCATGGCTACACAAACTCATACAGACCTAACGTGGCTCAGCGGTAGAGTAGTGTCCATGGTAACACAATCTCACAGACCTAAAGTGGCTCAGTGGTAGGGTAGTGTCCATGGCTACACAAACTCATACAGACCTAAAGTGGCTCAGTGGTAGGGTAGTGTCCATGGCTACACAAACTCATACAGACCTAAAGTGGCTCAGTGGTAGGGTAGTGTCCATGGCTACACAAACTCATACAGACCTAAAGTGGCTCAGTGGTAGGGTAGTGTCCATGGCTACACAAACTCATACAGACCTAAAGTGGCTCAGTGGTAGGGTAGTGTCCATGGCTACACAAACTCATACAGACCTAAAGTGGCTCAGTGGTAGGGTAATGTCCATGGTTACACAAACTCATACAGACCTAAAGTGGCTCAGTGGTAGGGTAGTGTCTATGCCAACACAAACTCATACAGAACTAAAGTGGCTCAGTGATAGGATAGTGTCCATGGCTACACAAACTCATACAGACCTAAAGTGGCTCAGTGGTAGGATAGTGTCCATGGCTACACAAACTCACACAGACCTAAAGTTGCTCAGCGGTAGGGTAGTGTCCATGGCTACACAAACTCACACAGACCTAGAGTGGCTCAGTGGTAGGACAGTGTTCATGGTTTCACAAACTAGCACAGACCTACATTTTGTAAGGTGGCTCAGAGGTAGGGCAGTGTCCATGCCAACACAAACTCACACATACCTACATTTTGTAAGGTGGCTCAGTGGTAGGACAGTGTTCATGGCTACACAAACTGCCCTACCACTGAGCCACCTATGGAGACACCACATAAGACAATTGCTGTACAGATTTTTGATTTTGGGGGATGATAGTATATATAGGCCTTTAGGGCAGGCTACCTACATGTGTAAAGGTTTTTCTTTGGTCAGACTTGCTAGACTATCTAATACGGTCAAGTAGATGGAGTTTGATATAAAGGCTCTATAGACAAGGCTATTTTATAAGTCACTTGATGTCAGACATTTTAAGGGCCAGATTAGCTATATTCTTCTTCAAGTTGGGCTAGATATAAGACCATTTAAGTAAGTCTTG
Source organism: Mizuhopecten yessoensis (assembly GCF_002113885.1). Lineage (NCBI taxonomy): Eukaryota > Metazoa > Mollusca > Bivalvia > Pectinida > Pectinidae > Mizuhopecten > Mizuhopecten yessoensis. The sequence goes on from NW_018407496.1 coordinate 460,190, forward strand.
GTATAAATGTCCTATAATCCAGGCTAGCTATAGTGTTCTTCAGGCCAACCTTGCTATAAGGCCATTTAGGTTAGGCTAATTGGTATAAATGCCCTATAGCCTATAGGCCAGGCGATATAGTGTTCTCCAGGCCAACTTAGCTATACACCTAAATGTCCTATAGCCTATAGGTCAGACTAGCTATAGTGTTTTTCTGGCTATATGGCCATTTTTAGCTCGCATGTTAGAAGAGCAGAGAGCTATAGCGATACCCCTGGCGTCGGTGTCAGAGTGAAAATGTTAAAGTTTTACCTGCAAGTTATTTAGAAGCTTGTTGTTCATTCAATATGTGTACTAGGATGCTGATATTTTGCATAGAGGTTCCTGTTGGGTAAAATATTGATGAAGTGAAGTTAAAATTTAAAAAACAATACATTTTTTTCAGACTTTTGACCTGTTTTGAACTTTTCATTTTGACTAACAAACCTTTAAAGAAGATATTTTTTTTACCAGGCGAGCATAGGGTGGCTTTGACATCATTTCTGGTTAGGTTAGGCTGTTTGGGTGATAGTACAGGCCCTATATGCCTGATATCCCTTCTATTTTTATACATATACACTGGCACCAATCCCTAGTTAAAACAGAGACTGGGGGAGACATGCATGGGATTTATTGTTTAAATTATCTTGTTGATCTTTGAAACTTGTGGAATTTGATGTTTTCCTTCAGACTTAATGTCTTTTAAGCTAAACCAGCTGATATAGCAAACACATTGTTTCTAAATTACTGAGAAAATGGCTCCAACATTATTTTGTTGGTACAGACACTGGATCGGGTTTACAATAAATCTTCATTATCTGGCCAAATTCAAATGTTGATGAAACTGAATAAAGAAATGAGAGACTAATACATGTAGATGACTGGGCCAGATAAGGTCCCAAACCAATTCCCACACTACGTTTTCCTTTTCTCTGTCAGGTGCTAAAATTGGACCAATTCCAAGAGGAAACTATTTTCTAAAATAAAAATGTGTAATTTAATGTTTGAATAATTACTCCCTGATAAACAGAGCTGGGTTTAGTAACCCTAACCCTAACCCTAACTCTAAGGTCTTTAAAGTATCACTTATCCAGTCAGACAATTTCATTCAGACTTACAATGTTATAGATGTTAACTCAATTAAAATAATAACTAATATGGTTGAGTTCACTATTTTCAAAATAGGAATGCATTTTATTTTACTAAAATTTTCTCTGCTTATTAAAATGTCAAGTATAGGGAGAATGAGTTTATACGATCATCATTGAAACAGACATCACTGATAACTTCCACACTACAGAAGGATGTCTATATGTTGTACAGATATATAAGTGGAAAGCCAATAACTGTTGCATTGGTTTACAAAATGCAATCATTGTGCTGACCCAGACCCTGCTGAGATGTGTAGTACTACAAGACCTTCAAACATTTCAATGATTTTCCCACGGAAAGCTATAGTTCTTCACTGTAATCCACTTAACCTGAGAGAAGGATTGAGTCAGAGTTTTACATGTTTCCTGGGTGCTCTTGGTACCACAGCTGACAAAGTCATTCACATTCTAACGTCTAAAGAAAAAACACGTGGCAAAGAGCCCTTACAATCTGCACAACGTTGGGTAATTTGATGGAAAATTTACTTTTTTTTGTGTGTGATTTTTTTTCGCTAAAGATTGTTGAAGGACTCCATTCTTTTGTTCATTGTCTTAAATTTCCGTACTGAGCAAGCTGACTTGATGGGAAGGATAAAGAAAACCATATATCTGTTCTGAATGATCATGTTCACTCAATCTCGGGGAACTTAAGATTGGCTCTGTAATTCATATTTTCTTTCTGTATTTCTGGTTCAGTGTGGAAAAGGACTTTTTGTGCTTGTGTTAATTTACTTTCACTGTGTTTTGTATTTCCTATGGTTGGATGTTCTGACATTCTCATGTTTACTTTAGCTGGCACTACACTGATGGAAGTCTGATGTGCTCAGTTCACTTCCTACATAACTCATTCTTATTACCTCAATGTTGGTTTAGAAGGATTTTATAGCTGGGTTGATGTTTTTTTAATTTATTTTTTATTAATTATCAGTAACGATAGAAATTTCAGTCAAGAGCAACTTGACTCATAAGGGTCTATGCACCTGTCAGGACTCCAACTCGGCCTGTTTTGGATGGTAACTTCCTGTTTATGGAGTAATGACATCTGTATGTCATACTATACCTGATGTGGCTATGGCTGCCATGCATTAAGCCATATGCTCCTTTCCCAAGACAGTATTCTGTTTTATCTTCTCAAGAATTTGTTTGTTTAGTTCCTTCTTTACTATTAACTGTTATATGGTCTGACAGTGATAGTATGACAGACATCAGAATGAAGTGAAGACGTGAGCTACCACCTAGCTGCATAAATGGGTAGAAGCATACAATAGAAATTAGGAAGTAAAACAAAAGCTTGCACAGACTTAAGTTATTGATTACCGCATGGATGTAAATCAGAGATCATGATGAGACCATGATACAGTGAATCTCTGATGACATGATGAGGAATGGGAAACTTAACTTTAATCATATAATCATGATGACAACGACGAGGACAATATAGACAAATTAGTATGTTGATTTTTGTTTGCATCTTTTGCATCTTTTATTTCTCCAAATTAATGGATATCATCAATGCTTGAGTACTTTATGCCTAGGATTAGTAAATATGCTTGTGTTATTTACTGTAAAAAGTCTTTATAATTTTTATTTTTTTATCAGATATCTTAAAAGAAAGAGTCCCATTTTTGCTAATTATGGACAGCTTATGATAAAAGTGGTTGTCAGTCAATGTACATACACCAACTCCATTTAGGGGAGACTGGGGAAGAACTAGACTGCACACAGCAATATTGATGAACACTGGAGACAAAATTATAGTTCTTTGAAGTTGGTTAGGAATCCAGGAATGTGGTATTTAGTAAGTGATATTTACTACAGAGCTATAAACACTTAGCCTGTGATATATCAGATCGACCATTACCAAGACCAGTAGACCACTGGGCTAGAGTAGGGCTAACAGACAAGGAGGCCGGTAGTGGCATCCTTACTTTGTAATTGGATTTATGATGTGTTACATTCTTCTTGAACTCTGATAGTTAGTAACACTGATAAGGTTCTGTATAAAGTTCTTTGAAAAATGGATTCTCCTACATCAGGTCAGGATTGAATGACTGTGACTGGTGTAGGGAGGAAGGGCAGAGGAGGGCAGAAAGGGAGGAGAAGAGGCAGGATAGAGAGAAAAAGTTAGAGGAAAAACGAAGGAGAAAAATGGTGTGGAAAAAGGAAGAATTAAAGAGAGGGCATTCATACTCTTTGCCTATTGCCTAATTCCTTTTTTATCTATGATCTGAACAATAAAATAGTCTGAAATGAAAGGTAAAGTGTGAAAATGCCGGGGTAGAGAGTAAAAACTGTGAAAAAATGGAAGGTACAGATGATTTAATAAATAAAAGAAGAAATAAAAAGAGAACTTTGCAGAAGAAGACAGAAAAAAGGAAAGAAGCAACAAAGGAAGAAATGGAGAAATAGGAGTTAATATGGTGACATAACTCAGGATGAGGAAGAGGGAGATCGCAAATGTTTCTAAGATAATGATAAAAAATCTGGAGTTACATTTTGTAACAGATCTGTGATTGTATGTTTAGTCTTGACACATAATTTGGAAGAGACTCTGATAGTCTCTCAATTACCACTCCTGTCATAGTTATCTTGTTATCTGAAAGGCTTGTTCAGTTTGCCTATCTGCTCACCCATCTGTCTTATCTCTCAAAGATAAAGATAAAGGGAGAATACCTCCACATCATGGTTAACTTGTAAGAAGGAAGATATCAAACTTTGTAAAATCATAATTATCGTCTACATGTTTATCTAGTTATCTTGTAAAGGGAGTAACCTTGTAAAGGGAGGTAACCACAGTTACCTTTTAAAAGAAAGATAATACTACATAATAGTTAACCTTGTAAAGGGAGATAAATCTTCATTACAGTCACTTTGTCATTCAAAGAGAAAGGGTACATTTTGGTTACCTTGTAAAGGAAGAAAATTCTGCATTTCATTTCTCCAGTAAAAGAGAGAACTCTACAACATTGTAGTTACCTAGTAAAGGGAGATAAATCTATATTATAGTTAACCTTGTAAAGGGAGATAATTAGGCATTATTGTCACTTTAATTGGCATTCAAGAAGGAAAACTGTACAATATAGTTACCTAGTAAAGGGAGATAAATCTATATTATAGTTAACCTTGTAAAGGGAGAGAACTCTACACATTGCAGTTACCTGGGAAAGGGAGATATTATATTTACCTCGCGATAGGAGGTAACCTTTTTACGTTAACCATTAAACTTGTCTTAGCCTATTCATGTGAAAGTATGTATGGTACCTGAAAAATAGTAAAATAGTAAAACTAGTTTGGTATGAAGTAGCATAAGTAGTGTCTGTGTATCTAAAACCTGCCATGGTTAACAGTGTCACTCCCAGTATTATTGAACACTGTGTCTCCCTCCTCCTTTAGTTACTTGTAACTAAACCTGCCTCTTGTATAATTCAAACACTTGCTCTTACACCTGGAGATAGCCAGATGTTTTAGGTTCCATCAGACTGGTGTGTGTCTTTAGTGTATTATGATTGCCATTTTATCATCTGTGTCATCTTCCTTACATCTGTACATAATATCAGCTTTAGATGTTGATGGGCTGTAAATAGATATTTCCTTGAAGACAAGATACAGAGGTCACTAACTATCAGGTGGTGTCAGATTCAACACGATTAACCAACACCTATTTTTACACACAAAACCTCCAGCTTAGCCTTATATCTAAGTTTATCCTCTATGAAAATGATTTCTGTTGTATTCTATCACTATATTGAAGTGACCCCCCTCCTTAATTTACCAGCGCTATTATCAATAAAGTTTTGCTTCCTCCAAAAAAAGCACCAACGGAAATGGTCCCAGCTATAATGCTTATCAGATGATCATCTTACCATGGCTCGGAGTACATGTCCTGGTAGGGGGTATTACACTGATATCTAGCTGGTGGGGAGCAGACTTACGATGACAGCTGACATTCATGACAGTGGTTTTAATTATTTCATACCATTTATTTGCTGTCTACTGTAATATAAGTATAAATGCAGACTGAAAAAAATTCTTGGTCCAGGCAGTGTTCCCGTGATGGATGCACACATTTTCTGCCATATATCTCAGCAGACATCTGTACTGTAAGGACCGGTGGCTAATGTGTAGAATGTTACTCCATGTGTTCTAGCTAGAGGGAAATATGGAAATGTGCAGACTTGAGATAAAACAAAGGATTCTGTGAAACTTAAGTTAAAACTTTTCTAAAGTTTACATGGCATGGAACACTATGAGTGTAACTGCTGTGGTTGGACTAAGGTTAATTAACTGGACAGAAATTCTCAGGTGAACCTCTGGCCTCAAGGACAAATTTGACTACAGAAGGAAAAGTCCCAGGCTTTTTATCCTCAGATTTGACAGATGTGACTTGTAATTGCTACAGTGGTTGTGGGTCAGTGTCGAAGATTTAGCCCACCTTGTTGGACAGAACTAAGGTCAGGAAACTGCTACAGAGATAAACCTTGGGTCTACCTGGTGTGAACCTGGCCTCTGAAGACCTTATGGACAGCAGAACCAGATCAATATATAACCTTAGCTTTGTAATTAATTATGTGAGGTTTTTAGGATGTTATATAAAACCAGTGTTAATTGGATACTGTCGGGATATGATGGATTAAGCAGTATAAGTTTGTTAAGCCTAACTTAGTGACCACAGTGGACTTGACTAAGTGACACTACATATTCTACGGTGTACATCAGGACATGGAGCCATCATCAGACCTGTTCCCTTATGTCCTCGGCTGGTGAGTGTCCTTATTAACAGATAAAGAGTATTTCCAGCAAATCATTATTTTGTTCAAAAATCTTATATTGCTTTTATTGCCAAGCTGCTACAAACATTGTTGATGAAATCACACCAAGATTATCGTATAGGACTGGTAGTTACAATCTGAGATATTAGAATATTGTAAAGGAATCATAAGAAAGAATCATAAAAAAGTTATGGTTTTAATTTGATTGCTTTCGAAATATGGCTAAATCAAGTTTTATATAACCAGACTCCAGAGGGAAGTCTTTAGCCAGGTATGAAATGCTTCAAATAGTCTCCCTTCAAAAGTCAATTTGAATGGATTTGATCCACCACTGGCTGGAAGCTAACGTGACAGTGGTATCAAGGTGCTGGGTGTGTGATGGATGGACTAAGTCAGTGGCAGCATGCAGGTCTGATGTTATAAATAAAATTCTTTGGTAAGAAATGATAATCATATCTAAGGAAAGATATCAAGTACCATAAGAATTTCATAGGTAATTTGGGGTGTCATTTTTTTGCATGCGCACATTGCAGACTCCCACCGTGCAATTCCCCACCCACTTCTCTACTTAAGGGACCATACTACCCCCCTTCTCTTCCTCCGAGCTGATGATCTGTTAGCTTGATCATAGTAACAAGATTTAAATTGCCACTTAAAATGTATTGCATATGATTGAAAGAATGGTACTCTTGTTGAATTCAAAACTATTAGTTTATAATAGGATCCATGAAAATAATCTTCAAATATCTTAATATATTTTATAAATTGTTAAATATTTAAAGATGAAGATGACAGGTTTCTGCGTAGTGGAGGCAGGGCTATGTTGTACCTCGGTGTGATAAACATGGTGGGCTTTGTCCCTTACTTACTCTGACATATGCCAGAGAATTAAAGGTGAAGAGTTATCATGTCATCTGGGGATGGGGATACACCAACGATCTGATTACATCTCTGTTAGCCTCATTACGGGGTGGCCATGTTGTGTTGACAACCAGCCCGATTTGATTTAATTAAGTTGATGTCTGCAGGAAGAATAAAGAGCAGCATTGCAGGATTTTGGGCCAAAAATATGTTGGATTTTGGGTTTGTATCCACCTTTTTGTACTTCATTACAAAACACTTCCTCATAAACATGTTGTTCCGACAACCTGAAGAATTTTAATCCAGTTTGTTATAAAAGTCTACAGAGAGTCTGAAGCACTGTGGCTACCTGAGGAAGTCTAGCTGAGTCGACCTGACAACTTTTATTCTGACTATAGTTTTGCTGATGGTGAGATTGATGAAGCGTACAGGTAGTTACTGTGGTGTTTCTATCTTGGGTATTAGTTATGTAAGTATTCACATGTACTGTTTGCATGGAAAGGGACAAATTCAGGATTTGAAGTTTAATGTGAATGTGATGGTAAAAAAATTGTGTAATCCTGTTGAACTGATATCTTTGTCATTTGACAATCCTACAATTTTCTGACGTCAGCTATGTTGACGATTCATTGTTCTGTTAAATTTTTCGGTTGAAAGAAAAAATTATGATGAAATATTTCGCCATAACTTATGGAAGGTGAGTTAATTGTGCTGTCAGTTGTATATTTAGATAATGCCTCACACCCCTATTACAATTAAAGGATTGGCAGCGATTATCTAGGTTAATCAAAGGCTGAATAGCGTGAGCATTTTAAAATGTAGTTTATGAGAAATAGTTGAAAATTAACAAAATTTGTGTATTATTTTCTTTAGATGGTGATTTTAAATCCCTATACATGTATTTTTAGTTTTGAATTTGTGAGTACATACTTGATGAAACGTTTGCATTAATTGTTACCTAGCTAATCGCTATCAAGGTTACAACCACCAGGTTGTAGTATACCAGGTAACTATACTATAGAAGAAATGTTAACTAAAACAGCCCGTTCAGAATTTGAACCTAACAATAACTGAAATAATGCTGATGCTTTAGTAGGTTACTGGATGATATTAAATGTAATTTAATGATATTCAATAAAATTCAGTTTCAGTGATATTCAATGTAATTTTACTTAATTCAATGATATTCAATAATACTCACTTTAAACTTAAAAATACACGTAAAACAAATAAAAATTAAATGTTATTGGGCAAGATTACCTGTAAATCATTTTCAAAATGATTGTTTGAGTCATGCCATTACTTTTAATATGGTTTTGATGGGTGGGTGGTTGTGCGAGTTGTTTAGGTGATACGTAAAAGGAAACCTAAGATAATAATACGATACAGGTAACAGTCCTGGAGTATAGGAACATTTACTGTGTATAGAAACTTTACACTTCAGTGGAGTTGTGTTACATTGTGGCCTACATATGTGGTCATGTCTTGTCTCCTCCAGGGACATACCTTGTGGTGGAGGTGGGTATGTCCCCGAGGATGGGGCCAGTATGTCAGACAAGGGATGAGTGAGAATTTACATACCATGCTGACAGCTGGCATCATTAAAGTTAGCCAGACATTATCCACGCACACAATTCTGTATTTTAATTTGAGAGCTGCTATCGTGAGTCTAGGTTCTGACATACATTGTAGCTGACTGGTACAGGACATACATGGACACCTAAGGGATACTTGAGCGCCCAAGTCTAGTTACATAACATGTCTCAAGACCTAGACACATAGTGATATACAGACTTTAACCTGATTCAGAACTCCAGATTCAGAACACCAGAGCCAGGGTAAACAAATATACATATATATGTACTCGGACATCAGGGTTCAAGTACTAAAAATGGTATCTCTTTGGCATTGGTGCCAAGGTACACAGCATTGTATCTCTCAGGCATTGGCGCCAAGGTACACAACATTGTATTTATTTTGCATTGGTGCCAAAGTACACAACATTGTATCTCTCAGGCATTGGTGCCAAGGTACACAGCATTGTATCTTGCAGACATTAGTGCCAAGGTACACAGCATTGCATCCCTCAGGCATTGGTGCCAAGGTACACAGCATTGTATTTATTTTGCATTGGTGCCAAGGTACACAGCATTGTATCTCTTCGACATTGGTGCCAAGGTATACAGCATTGTATTTATTTTGCATTGGTGCCAAGGTACACAGCATTGTATCTCTTCGACATTGGTGCCAAGGTACACAACATTGTATTTATTTTGCATTGGTACCAAGGTACACAGCATTGTATCTCCGACATTGGTGCCAAGGTATACAACATTGTATTTGTTTTGCATTGGTGCCAAGGTACACAGCATTGTATCTCTTCGACATTGGTGCCAAGGTACACAGCATGGTATTTATTTTGCATTGGTGCCAAGGTATACAGCATTGTATTTATTTTGCATTGGTGCCATGGTACACATCATTGTATCTCTTCGACATTGGTGCCAAGGTACACAACATTGTATTTATTTTGCATTGGTACCAAGGTACACAGCATTGTATCTCTGACATTGGTGCAAAGGTACACAACATTGTATTTATTTTGCATTTGTGCCAAGATACACAGCATTGTATCTCTCCAACATTGGCGCCAAGGTACACAGCATTGTATCTCGCAGGAATTGGTGCCAAGGTACACAGCATTGTATCTCTCAGACATTGGTGCCAAGGTACACAGCATTGTATCTCTTCAACATTGGTGCCAAGGTACACAGCATTGTATTTATTTTGCATTGGTGCCACGGTACACATCATTGTATTTATTTTGCATTGGTGCCAAGGTACACAGCATTGTATCTCTTCGACATTGGTGCCAAGGTACACAGCATTGTATCTCTCCGGCATTGGTGCCAAGGTACACAGCATTGTATCTCTCAGGCATTGGTGCCAAGGTACACAACATTGTATCTCCGACATTGGTGCCAAGGTACACAACATTGTATTTATTTTGCATTGGTGCCAAGGTACACAGCATTGTATCTCTCCAACATTGGCGCCAAGGTACACAGCATTGTATCTGGCAGGAATTGGTGCCAAGGTACACAGCATTGTATCTTGCAGACGTTGGTGCCAAGGTGTACAGCATTGTATCTAGCAGACATTGGTGCCAAGGTGTATAGCATTGCATATCGCAGGCATTGGTGCCAAGGTACACAACATTGTATTTATTTTGCATTGGTGCAAAGGTACACAGCATTGTATCTCCCAGACATTGGTGCCAAGGTACACAGCATTGTATCTTGCAGACATTGCTGCCAAGGTATACAGCATTGTATCTCGCAGACATTGGTGCCAAGGTGCATAGCATTGCATATCGCAGGCATTGCTGCCAAGGTACACAGCATTGTATTTATTTTGCATTGGTGCCAAGGTACACAGCATTATATCTCGCAGACATTGGTGCCAAGGTATACAGCATTGTATCTCACAGACATTGGTGTCAAGGTATACAGCATTGTATCTCACAGACATTGGTGCCAAGGTATACAGCATTGTATCTTGCAGACATTGGTGCCAAGGTACACAGCATTGCATCTCTTTGACATTGGTGCCAAGGTACACAACATTGTATTTATTTTGCATTGGTGTCAAGGTATACAGCATTGTATCTCACAGACATTGGTGTCAAGGTATACAGCATCGTATCTCACAGACATTGGTGCCAAGGTATACGGCATTGTATCTTGCAGACATTGGTGCCAAGGTACACAGCATTGCATATCGCAGACATTGGTGCCAAGGTACACAGCATTGTATCTCTCAGGCATTGGCGCCAAGGTACACAACATTGTATTTATTTTGCATTGGTGCCAAGGTACACAGCATTGTATCTCTCAGGCATTGGCGCCAAGGTACACAACATTGTATTTATTTTGCATTGGTGCCAAGGTATACAGCATTGTATCTCTTTGACATTGGTGCCAATGTACACAACATTGTATCTCTCTGACATTGGTGCCAAGGTACACAACATTGTATTTATTTTGCATTGGTGTCAAGGTATACAGCATTGTATCTCGCAGACAGTGGTGCCAAGGTACACAGCATTGCATCTCACAGACATTGGTGTCAACCTACACAGCATTGTATCTTGCAGACATTGGTGCCAAGGTATACAGCATTGTATCTCGCAGACATTAGTGCCAAGGTATACAGCATTGTATCTCGCAGACAGTGGTGCCAAGGTACACAGCATTGCATCTCTTTGACATTGGTGCCAAGGTACACAACATTGTATTTATTTTGCATTGGTGCCAAGGTACACAGCATTGTATCTCTCAGGCATTGGCTCCAAGGTACACAACATTGTATTTATTTTGCATTGGAGCTAAAGTACACAGCATTGTATCTCGCAGACATTGGTGCCAAGGCACACAACATTGTATTTATTTTGCATTGGTGCCAAGATATACAGCATTGTATCTCGCAGACATTGGTGCCAAGGTATACAGCATTGTATCTCGCAGACATTAGTGCCAAGGTATACAGCATTGTATCTCGCAGACATTGGTGCCAAGGCACACAACATTGTATTTATTTTGCATTGGTGCCAAGGTATACAGCATTGTATCTCACAGGAATTGGTGCCAAGGTACACAGCATTGTATCTCGCAGGAATTGGTGCCAAGGTACACAACATTGTATCTCGCAGACATTGGTGCTAAGGTGTACAGCATTGTATCTCGCAGGTATTGGTGCCAGACTTGTATCACTCAGGCATTTGAGCCTAGCTTTTAATTATTGTGTTTCTCGGGCAATTAGAGCCAGAATTTAGAATATTAGGCTTCTTGACTCAAGCAAGTCACTTCTCCGAAGTCTTTGTTGAGTTATGCATACATATTGTGCTACATAAAATTAAAAAACCGACAGAAATGGTCTGATGATTATGAAAAGTTTAGACAATAAAGAAATAGGAACTGTACCTGATTGTGTGTTATATTTCTTGACTAACATATGCCAAGAGGTAAGAAAGGTTGGCAGTGTGTTGTCTTTGCTATCTATGGTAAATGTTATACATCATTTGTAATCACAGACATTTTACCTTAGTATGTAATTTTCCCACCTGAAGTAATGGATAGGTACACGTGGTTGTGCGATACAGATAAACTCGGCTCACTTTTGTCCATTATGAAGAATATGTTGTTTTGTCCGAATGTCTTAAACTTGTCAAACTTACTCAAGGGTGCAATCGATGTAAGCAGTGAACACACCTCGTTACTCACAACCTCTAGAATAACCAAATCCAAACAAAAATTAAGGTTAAATTTCCTTTTTTGTCGTGTTTTGTGCGTACCTGATCGGGGGTCTGATTACAGGTGTGGCGTTACCTGTCTTTAGTTAAAGTACTGACAGTCAGGGTATAGGACAGTACCTGGGTAGTTGTATACTGAGTAACCTGAAGTCAATAACAAACTCAGTACCAATTGTTTTTGTGGAAGGATCCAACAGCTGTGTGTATGTCTAGGTAAGTGTGATGACAGGTATGATTGGTGTTTACCTGTAATTACAGGCATGACAGTCTGATGTTAATGTTCATTTGTTGGTGACAGGTGACTATAGGGCAGTCAGTGATAAAGTGTTTTATCTTTGGGCTACTTTTTGTAGACAGTTACTAAACATTAACTATGCTATAAGGGAGTTAAGGTCTATACAAACAAAGTACCTTAACTATACACATATACAGTATACATGTAGCAGTGCAAGTGGGTTTAATATATGCTATTTTAGTTATACAAGTATAATTTTTCACGTGGTAACTTAAATTTGTGTTAAGATTAATATCGGGATATATATACAGTTGTATATCAATAGACAAGCTGTTATGTTTATTTTCCGGGACATTATAGTGACAAGGTTTATGTATACTTGACTTTTTCAATGTTAACAGTTTAGTGAGACTATTATGGTGCCATTGATTGCGGACTGTGTATAGGTTATATAACTGTATAAATATAGCACAGACACGGACTGTCAGAGTGCTGTCAATGTCACGCCTGTCAGTGCAGGCTACGCTAAGGTGACAGAAAACTTAACTCAAATTTTAACATTGATGTCAGCGTAGGACACCTACCTATCTATAACGACCTAATCCCTACTGGACTTCCGCAGGTCACAGGTAAGTCTGTATACAGGTAGAATTATAACTGTTGTTTGAATGAATTACTTTAGTCCTCTAATGCTGCTGTCTGACCTAGTTCCATGTATGTATGTCGTTCAACAGCTGTTTTTGGGTCATTAGATTGTGTTTTACCTGTGTGCTACCTTTACCTTAAATGTGGATGTTTGTTACAGGTGAAACTCAAATATGTGTTGAATTGAGTGAAGATTCGGTAACACTTTACTGGTGATTTTATCAGTGGTAATTAATTAAACATTGTTTTATGAAATGACCTGCATTACGTTTATCAAAATCGTATGCTGCTTTCTTTACAATGAATTTGTCACAATTTTAAGTCCTGGGTATAATTATCTAAAGTAGAAGGCTGGCTGTCATAACTCAGTGGGTATTGACCTGATCAATGGCTATTTGAAGGCACAAGACAAGTAAATAGGCTATCAAGTGAAATGTATTTGCATAAGGTAATTTCCAGGTGTGTATGAACTACTGGCCTAGTACAGCTATAAAGGGCTGCTTTAGATAAGGTGCTATAGCTATGATAGGTGGGGATAGTTAGAGTATTATCCCAACGACCGGTCAATCACTTCAGGTACGTTTCAGGACTGCTTCCAGTAGCTAGGTGTGATAAATATTTCTATAAGTTCATATAATGAGTTGATCGAGTCTATAAATGGGTTATATATTTGGTCAAAGACCTTTAATAATCAATACATACCATTAGGTCTACAGATCCTCAGCACTAGTAGCTATATAGGTAAGTGTGTACATGTGTCAATGTCCAGACCCTGACCAGCTTCCTGTTCATCTGCTTGTAAATTCCTCCCATGCTTTATTATTGATTATTAGCAACAAACAGTACCTTATTAATGTTATAAAATAGCCATTAAAGAAGATTGCCTGTCTGTCAACTAGGCATTACTTCTACATAGTGTCTCTAACTCATATACCCCTACATATTTTAACTTGACTCGCTCAGTCTTTGATTTGGTAAGGTTTAAATGTGACTTTGGGGGTCAATGGGTTAAACACATATTGAAATATACTGGACCAACATTTTGAGATAAGTGATGAGTCGATATTATCCCTTAAAGCTATATATATACCACTAATTACGTTATACCTGTAATTTTGCATTAGAGTTATCAGCTCTTCTAAAAAATTGCATAAAATGTTTGTAACAATTTAGATTTACATCTCAGTGTTATCAACCCATAATTGTAGTGTACTATTTTTTGAAACTTCATCAAATACATTTAACCAGTCCAGTATCCAACACCTGCTTAATTATACTATAATCTACCCTTCTCCACAAATGGTACTAGATAGATGCTGGGAAGATATAGAAGCAAAATAGCACTGATTTGACTGCATGGTAGACTGATGTATCAGTAGTCATAGGAACATCCACTGAGCAGTAAAACAATGACAACAGAGGAGGCGGGAACAGTAATAGTTACATTAACTGGGGTGGATGTTTATATCGGCACACAATTGTTTTGTTTTAAAGGCCATTTGTCAGAGTTGACATAAGTGTCATAAACTGACAGAAGGTTTATAACAAAGTATGTAGGTCATAGCTATCACTGATGTTCACTTCTGTATTTATCATAATGTTAGAATTATTTTGTTTTAATGTCATATTCCTTATTTAACTGGGCTTATAGCTGATAACTAAACATATTGCTATGTCATCTGAAGCAGGAATAAATCTAGGTGTTCCTGTAAGAGTGTAAGTTTATATGTTCATCCCCTAGATACCTGCACATAATTTACATGTTTAAAATGAGGAAATAAATACTTTCTTGTAAATGTAAATTTATTCTATGTATATGTATCCTACATCTTATATCCTAGGACCTATAGTTATGTCTAATGTAATCACAGACAAGTAACGACGTATAGGCTTGAGGAAAGTGAGAGCATGGAAACTCAACTCGATGGAAACTTATGGTATAATCTTCAGACATTGGACATTTTGTAGTGTAAGAGGAATTCTGAAACTATGGAACATTCAGAGGACTTTCTATTGTTATCTCAGACAAATTCAATACACATTTTGCTTGCGTCAGTAGGGGTAGGTCACACGTCTATGCTGAATAGGACTTGAACCAAGGACCTCTGAAGGTCATAAACCAGCATGCGCACTTAGCATCCAATCAAGTTAGAAATAGCTGTTATCTTCCAATTTTGTTCAATTTGGTGTAGTGCAGGTTTAGGTTTTATCTTGACAGATAGATATAGGTCAAGGTCAAGGATATCAGCATCTTCTATCACCATATAGGTTTTGTGCCTCTGACAGGGTAGCTACACCTGTCCTCATCATTTAGGATCCTGTGTCTAGTTAGTGATAAAGACCTATTGTATGTATGCAATGAAACAAAGGTAAAGTGTCACCTTAACTTACTTAGTCAATTAAGGTTATATATCACCTGTATGTACTTCATTAACACACGTAATTTGTCACCTGTAGTTACTAAGTAAGTCAACGTAATGTATCACCTGTATGTACTTCATAAAACACAGGTAATTTGTCACCTATATTGCTAACGAAGCACAGATTCTGTAATGTGTCACTACAGTTGAGTTTCATAAATACAGTACAGTATAACCTGTCTAAACTGGCCCCTGTCCAATCCAGATCCCTGTCTAAACCGGTTGTGATTTGTGGTCCCGGCATATTCCCTATATAATCATAGTAGTTAAACCCTGTATAAACCGGACCCTGTTCATTCCAAAAACCAGCGTTAGTTCACAAAGTTGGCATATTTATCCATGTTAAAACAACCTGTTCATTCCGGTCCTGAAATTTTTCTCGGCCGGCTACAATCTAAAGCAAACAAATTCTAAACAAATTAGCGCTGTCCAATGTTAGGTCGCCCTTCATTTGTATCATAAACTTTATATTTTGTATATAATTAAAATTTCCAATTGATTCATATCTTTCTTGTTTATGTTGACACACTTGTATACAGATCGTATGCAAAAACACTACCATTTTTTATTTTCAAAAAATGACATGCCGACCCTGTATAAACTGGACACCTGTGTAAACTGAACAAATAGTTTGGTCACGGTGACATCCGGTAAACTTTAGGCAGGTTATACTGTACTTAAGTAACCCAATAATTTTACCTGAAGTTTAACAAATTTGAAAAGCAATTTAATGATAAAGAATATCAAAATTAATACTGAGATGAAAACAACCTCTTTTAATACTGTAAAGTTTTCATGCCTACAAATGCACCGGTATGTAAAAAATGTATTTGTCTAAATGGTGCAAAACTGTATCACATTTTCTTTGTTGGGGGAATTTCTGTGAAGGACATTCATTACTTGAATGTAAGCTTGGACTCAGTTCATGTCTTGATAGATATTTCTGTCTGTTTAACATGACTGCAGTCATGCCTACTTATTCCTGTGCTAATCTGTTCCACGGGTTTACTCGGTCATTGTTTCCTGTATATTTGTTAGTAGTGTACGTCTGGCCTGGTTCAGCTCACTGTGTTATAGCTAGGTTTTTTTACTACTGTATTTATCTTTCAGAAACTAACTGCTTGACTGTTCACATAGATGATTAAATAATTGTTGATAACGATTAACGCTGCATCAAGCTTCGTGGGGGACGTAACGGTAGATGTCACACAAGTGCACTCCCTTGTTTACCGTGTGGGATGGGAGAGGTACACGTGTATGGTCTAGCCGTCTTAGGTGTGTCACTTACCTGGAGATGCGTGGTATCATAGTGGTTGTAAATAATTATTATATTTCTATTTTCTATAGACAGATAGTCATCGTTGATTTTTTAAGAAGATATGGTCATAAATAATTAATGAATAGTAGGTGTTTTTAACATTACATACAATGTAGTTTTCATTATGAAGACTTGGAATGTATCTTTCCACAGTTAAAGTGTTAATTAACATAACATTCAACTAGACATATACTTCTTCTTTATCAACTGTGTCTGCATATTCAATAAGTGATGGATCAAAACAGGTTGGTACATTTTGTAAAATAGTTAGGATTTTACATCTAGATTACAAAAGCATTAGTTTCAAGTCCGAGATTTCATTACATATTTGTTCAAATCTATAGGATATTTTTAAGTTTGAAAATATTTTATTATTTACAATGTATGTGTGGTATAGAAATAGTGATTTCTGTCGTCTATGTATATATAGATATCTCAATCATTCGGAAGGAAGGAAGTTACTGGTTTTAATTGAAATTTAAGTTTTGTCAAGCACTACTTCCTGTTATTTAGAAGGTTTTTAGGTCATTAACAGATAATTAAACACAGGGATCTAGTGTCAGTCTGTATACACAAACATGGTATAGGAAAATAAGGCTGACATTTTCAGTATGATATTGTGTTACCAGGAAATACCATTAATTTATTCAGAAGGTTTTTAGGTCATTAACAGATAATTAAACACAGGGATCTAGTGTCAGTCTGTGTACACAAACATGGTATAGGAAAATAAGGCTGACATTTTCAGTATGATATTGTGTTACCAGGAAATACCATTAATTTGTTTGACATGTCATATGATGTTAAAAATGTATCATGATATAAATATAGGTTAGGGTTATCTACAATATTCAATTTCTAGCTCCCAGTTTCATGAATATTCTTTAATTATTACTGAAAAGTTTTCTGTTGGAAAATATTGTTGGTGTTTTGGAAAATTTCCTGTAGATTGTTCTGTAACTCCAGCACTGCTTTCAATTGGAAATAGGTTTTTATAATTATACACATATGTTCTGTGTAACAAATAACAAACATCAGTTCTTTTAACTGTTTTCATAAGTCTTTTATTAAAAAGAAATTTATATAAGATCTTATTGACAAATATAAATCTCCTGAATCTCTATAATGTGTAACAAACACCCTGTTGTACGTAGGTAAATATACCCTGTTATAATGTGAAACAGTACCTCCGACAGCAGAACTCGAACTTTTTGACAAGGCATGTGACACAGCACTACTGGGTCCGGTCCAGCTCTGTATCTGGTGAAGGTGTTTAGTTTTGTTTGTTTTCATGTAGATCATATATACCTTTCAGTGAGTTTTGTTTGATCTTACAGAAATAAACATTTATGAGGATAACACCTGTATTCTACCTTACATATCAGAACATTGGCACCAGCAACCTGTTTCCCATTCACAGATCTGTCTCATCTCCATGGCAATCAGATTTAGAAAGATTTTTTTTTTGAATCACCTATGGGAGGTCCTAGTATATCTGAGAAATCTACTGTGTGTTTTCTGTACTAGTTCTGGTTCAGTATCTCGTAGTATTACAAGGTAGCATGTACAGAGATTACTACAGTAGACTGCTCTGCATGTACAGATCTGTAGATAGTCCCGTTTAACTGTATACCAATGTGGCACCTGGTTTGGTACAGATTCTACTGTTGATAGGTGGGAAGTATAGGTGCGCTAGAATACATGGTTAAAGATTTTGTTGAAGTGAAGAATTCTTTCTTACAATGTATTTAGATCAGTTTTTCTATTTCAGTCCGTTTTATTGCAGTATTCAGAAATGTCTTTCTCTATGATGTTTAAAGTCAAAATATAAATATCAGTTAGGCTTTGATGCTTAGAAAACATGTTACGTATGAGATGGAATCCTGCGGTACAACTTTTAAGTGAGTCAAATTTAAATGCATAGATTTGAAAAAGATTTTTTGTTTTGTTATTAAAAAAAATATGGTGGAGCAAATAAATATGATTTTTAGTTTTTCTGCAAACACATTTATTTTTTCTGAATCTGAAGACGTTTAACACCTATACCCGCTGGGCTGACACAGATATAAATGATATGCCAGGGAAAATGGTGCAGTCATAAAATGGAGAACACTTTTATGGTTAAGCTGGAACTCTTTGATAATGAAAAACAGGAAAGGTACCTATGGTAACATTTCAAAGTAATATGAAGTATTTTTCTACTTTAAAGTTAGCTGTTTGATTTATTTGAAATTTCTTCAAAGGAAAGATATTCCAGGTTGAGTAAATTACTCTGTATCTAAAACATAAGATACTTTTGATATCTATGATGCCCGTGTTCTGACTGACATGGATATATGTTTAGAATAGGTAGATATGTTTATAAGTGTATCCATGGTGATGGACCTGATCCATGAGGTCAAGTGGTCATTCCTGTAGACTGCCTTTCAACACTGCACTTTGTTGTGCAATTGTATGCAGCGAGTTGTGCACCACATAGCGATTAACTATGACTGAGTTTGATCATATTTCTGTCTTTGAAATTTGACAAAGTTGATGTAAGATTGTGATCGGAGATTGAGGTCAGAGAGGAAGCCAGTGTATTTCAGGCTGGTTACTAACAGTACTGCCAGGACACTGTATTACATTGTACATCAACAACTAGTACATTTACCCCTCAGTTTTACTGGGGCTTGTTATTCTGTGGTTTTACATGTACAGGGTGTGTCTTGTAGGGTGTTTCTTACAGGAATTCTATTACAAGGCATGTGCGCAAGCTAGCCACTTATACATGATCTTATAGCTAGTCACCTCACTATGTTAATCATTATGTTCCTCTATCAATTACTGAGGTCATCTTTGCTAAATCTGCATCAAGTATAATCAGAAAAGTCAACATGGTCACATCATCAATTTGAACAGAATGGGAACTTACAATTTGCTAGACCTGGATTTGAACTGGTGACGCATAATTGTTACTTTTGACTGAAACTCTCTCTGATCACAGTTGGTCTGTCCGATTACAGTTGATTTGTCCGATCACAGTTGGTCTGTCTGATCACAGTTGGTCTGTCTGATCACAGTTGGTCTGTCTGATTACAGTTGGTCTGTCTGATCACAGTTGGTGTGTCTGATTACAGTTGATCTGTCTGATTACCGTTGATCTGTCTGATTACAGTTGATCTGTCTGATCACAGTTGGTCTGTCCGGTTACAGTTTATCTGTCCGATCACAGTTGATCTGTCTGGTTACAGTTGGTCTGTCTGATTATAGTTGGTCTGTCCGATCACAGTTGATCTGTCCGGTTACAGTTGGTCTGTCTGTATGATTACAGTTGGTCTGTCTGATCACTGAGTTGGTCTGTCTGATTACAGTTATCTGTCTGATTATAGTTGGTCTGTCTGATCACAGTTGGTCTGTCCAGTTACAGTTAGTCTGTCTGATCACAGTTGGTCTGTCCGGTTACAGTTTATCTGTCCGGTTACTGTTGATCTGTCCGGTTACAGTTGGTCTGTCTGATCACAGTTGGTCTGTCCGGTTAAAGTTTATCTGTCCAGTTACAGTTGATCTGTCTGATTACAGTTGGTCTCTCTGATTATAGTTGGTCTGTCTGATTATAGTTGGTCTGTCCGGTTACTGTTGGTCTGTCCGGTTACTGTTGATTTGTCTGATTACAGTTGATCTGTCTGATTACAGTTGATCTCTCTGATTACAGTTGATCTGTCTGATTACAGTTGGTCTCTCTGATTATTGTTGGTCTGTCTGATTATAGTTGGTCTGTCCGGTTACTGTTGGTCTGTCCAGTTACTGTTGATCTGTCTGATTACAGTTGATCTGTCTGATTACAGTTGATCTGTCTGATTACAGTTGGTCTGTCTGATTACAGTTGGTCTGTCTGATTACAGTTGGTCTCTCTAATTACAGTTGGTGTCTCTGATTATAGTTGGTCTGTCTGATCACAGTTGATCTGTCCGGTTACAGTTGATCTGTCTGATTACAGTTGGTCTCTCTGATTATAGTTGGTCTGTCTGATCACAGTTGGTCTGTCTGATTACAGTTGGTCTGTCTGATCACAGTTGATCTGTCCGGTTACAGTTGGTCTGTCTGATTACAGTTGATCTGTCTGATCACAGTTGGTCTGTCCGATCACAGTTGATCTGTCCGGTAACAGTTGGTCTGTCTGATCTGCATGCACAGTTGGTCTGTCCGCTTACAGTTGGTCTGTCCGCTTACAGTTAATCTGTCTGCAATCACCATTGACCTGCTCCAGTCAGATCTGCTAATTCAGCTATCAGCTGATTCTCTGTTACAATGACTGAACAACAAATGTATGTCACTTGTTCATGTAATTCTGCATAGGTGTTTTTTAATCAATTATCCACTAGAATGAATATATTGGTAAACATTCCATAATTATAAGTTCAGACTAGAGAGAACGAATCAAAATACAACACAACATGTGTGTGGGAATAATTGGCCACAGTAATCTTGTTGAGCTGATCTTATTAACAAAATGAGATTAACAGCGATATTACCAAACGTTACAAAAACCTGTTTCTGCATGGTCAGTGACTGGTCATCTTAACTCTGATCTCTAGCCCTTTGATGTCCAGTTGGTGTCCTTAGGGAGATTAACTGCTGACCAGAGTAGTGTGGGCAGTTGAAAGCTGAAATCCTCCCTTTAATACCTCTATTGTTGATGGTCAGTGTAAGATTATACCTGCAGGAAATAAACACCTTTTAAAAGTTGAACTGAAGTGAGAAGATGTTAAGGTTGTACGCTGTGTGATTAAACACATGTCATTGCAAGGGAGGTAACTCTTCTTCACTTTCCATTTCAATAATCAATAAAAATAACAACATCCCTGAAATAAGATTCCATTTTAACTTAAAGGATGTATTACTTCTTGTTTTAATTTTAACGTACACAAAATTATTTTTTCCATAAAGACAATACTACATGAACTCATCAGGAAATGCCTAGTACTCAGGTCAACTTGCATTTAGATGTCGTTGTAGACATTGTATATACCAACACATATTTCATTGTTCCATATAGGAAACACTACTTGAATTCAGCAATACTACTTGAATTTATTGTTCCATAAAGGAAATACAGATGAAGTACTATATAACACCAACATGACAATGTGGTGAACATAAAATCACAAAGGCTGTAGGATCACTGTCAAATTTGTCACCTTAAATACCCAAACTACTTGTCTTAAGCGTTTCTTTGTTATCATTGAAAAAGCAAACCATGAAATTGGGTTGTTACCCGAGCCCCAAGGACACAAGTTAGTTTTACAGGTATTATGATAAGCTGGCATTTGTTGTAGACTTAAAACCATTCTGATAACCCCCATGGCTCGAAAATAGATTGGGGCTGTACATTTACCTTGTATTATCCATTTCGGAAACTTAGGGGTGTTCCTGGACAGATCGTATAAAAAGAAAAAGGCCGTTATTATTAGTAGTTATCGAAGATTTGAAGTGGTCAGTTCTAATTGACACTAGGGTACTGGACATGCTAGTCAGTTGTACAATTCACAATGCTACCTGAAGTTGTACAAAGTTAAAACGTACTGTGAAGCAAGCAATACAAGGTATTTGGTGGTCAGTCCATATTTTTGACACAATGGAAGAAAAGGTGAAGGAAGAAAATCTAGAGGACTTCAATCTTGATTGGGATTTAGCTGAAGAAGGGTAAGAAATGTGAACTACAATCTGAGAAACACATTTTCCAATATAAATTAGAGAAACACTTAAATTATTTATTTATCACTGTTGCTATGATTCCTAGAGACTGTGTCATAAATAGATCTATGGCAGGATATTTAAAACTGTGTGGTAGTGAGAGGATGGGGCATTAATAAACTTTTGAGACTTTGATTCCCAAAAGGTATTAATAAACTTTTGAGAATCTTCACTACAGAAATTTGTATTAAGCTGTCTGTTAAGGGGTCCAAAGCCTGGGTACCCAGACAGCTCTGAATCCTTTTCCTGCTGGTTTATATAGTGGAGCAAGATACAGTAGCTATAGGACATCTGTCACATTAGGGATGTGTATAGAGGGGATAACAAAATACTTCAATACCGATTGATATTGATATTGATTTTTGACAGCTGCTGCATAGGAGTTTAATAGTACAGGGTATGAAGTATAGGTTCCAAGACGGGATAGGTACAGTCAATGTTACGAGACAACACAAGTTGTCAATGTTCCATAACAGGATAGGTGTTTTTATTACAATATAAGGTATGTACTGTAACAGGTATGATAAATGGGTGGAAGGATATGGAAGGCTAATCATATGTACAGTTTACTGATATAAGTACAATAGATTGTATTGTGTGTGTGTAGTCTTGCTGTGCGCTATAGCGGGTACACGTACTACAGCTTGTATTCAAGGCTAAGGTACACGAGGTGTTTATCTGTCTAGCTATTATATCCACCCTGTATATACCTTTATTTACTGGTAGTTGTGCACCAGACACTCCAGGTAAGGTGCAGGGTTAGTTTGTACATGTCAAACCAATTAACACATTTCTTTGGTTGACTTGTGGTAAAAGTTTTGTTAAACCAAAGTAGGGTTGTGCTACACTGATTGATAGATAGGGACACTTTATAGGTACACTACAGGTATGTATTTCAGTAGAGATGAATAAATAGTCTGTATATACTATACCTGTCTTATATGGCAGTTATTACCTGTATAATCTTACAACCCATAATTACTGTCATCACTAGTGTCTGATGAACCTGAGTAATCTGACAACTATTGTGACTGACACTATTCTTGTCTATGGTATACCTGTGTAATTTGACAACCTGTGATGATTGTCATTACTGGCATGTGAACCTGTATAATCTGACAACCTGTGTTGATTGTCAATACTAGCATATCTTCCTTTACAATCTGACAGTCCAGGGTTACTGTCGGTACTGGTAGCTATTATGTACCTGTTGAATCTAACAACTAAATGAACATGGCTATCAACACTGGTATTGGTACATATCTGACAACCTTCAGTGAAACACTATAATTACCGGTTGAGCAGATATTTCCTATTTATGGGATATATCATAAATGAGAAAGATAACACTTAATTGGGATATTATAGACAGGAAGTTATATTTGCTAGTAAAACCTTTAATCTATGATAATTTGGTATTCCTAGTTTTCATGCATTAAGAGTAATTGATCAGAGTCTAATGAGTATTACATTACTTCCTCTGTGTAGCCGATGGAGCAGTGATTGATTCGTCCCAGTGGAGGGCACGTTTGATGATAGAAATGTTATGATTATTGCTTGGTAATGTAAATGTAGTGAGCATCGGGACCATGTGTTTTGTGTCATTGACAAAAGGTTTTGGAGTGGCTGTGTTTCATAATTATTTATTAATTACAAGGCAATATTCCAAGGTACGGATATCATTGTTGAAATTAAAATTATATTTGAAAGTTATCATTACAATGGAAATTGATTTACAAACATTTAAAAGGTTCATGGTAAATTTTGCTGAGTAATTATTGATTACCTGAATCAATTAATTTTGAGATTTGATATCACACAAATAAACAGTAATTTATTCCAACCGCTATATCATCATAACATCAGTCATTTATGTGAATATCAGCCTAGTCACCATGTGATCCCAAGTGTAATGGAGTTGTTTGTGTGGGTTATCTCCCTTGATTAACAAGATGCATTAGTTTTGTCTGGATCAACCAGTATGTATGTACATGTTGTGCTTGGTAAATGACATATCCTATGACCATATGACCTTGAAACTTTACAGACAAGGTTACTGTCTGCAAGCAGAGTGCATAATGAATAAGTTTTCATTTGATATGATGTCTACATGTCAATGCGTTTATTTATAGATACAGTTAACAGTCAGGTTATGCAAACTGATATGAGCATTGCTCCCACTGATGATTAACGGTTCAAAGGTTTGTGCCAGAATCCTTCAGACCATTCCTGTTGTCAGCATTGAAAAGGATCTTGTTACAAATACTCAGTGATTTTCAGCTTTATGATATATTGTTTTATTCAATGTTTTTTATTTTTGTAAAGATAATTGTCACTATTGGCGGATATTTTTGTGAAGTCCTCAGCTATTTTTGCCAGAAATTCTGTTGTCCCTCAGTTCCTGATTGAACCCCCTGTATGGGCCTCACATTGGAGATTGTGAGAAGGGCGTGGGGCGGTTATGTAATGGGTGGGGGCTGATCTCTGATATAAACCCATCAGGAAACAAGTGGTGACTCCCAGGGGAGGGTGCAGGTGTGTGATTGTGTACCTGGGGTGCCAGGTTAGTGATAACTCCTACGACCCTCCAACAACAAATCTCACAGTACCATACTGTTAGAACATTGAATATAAACACCCTATGATGAAACATCAAAGTTAATCTAACATTTGACTCATGATGTGAAATCGTTGATTATATACCCCGCATCAAATCAAATCAAATCAAATAATAGAATTAATCAAATAATATCAAGAAAGTTTCTCTGATAAAGTTTTGGGAATAGATACATATTATGTAGATCTCAATTATTTATTCTTAACGTGGGAATCAGAATATATTTATGTAACTGAGTGTTTTCATCAAAACAGCAGGTTGGCGATAATTTATGGCTATTAAAAAAAGAAGGCATAATGTTAAAATATCATACAATGGTAATAAAATGGTGATATTAAACAAAGTTCTCTGACACTTCAAGCTGCCTTTGGGCTTAGCTCATTAAGATTCACAACCATGCTATATTTTTAACTCACCTGGTGTGAAAATGAATATTTTTCACGCAAGACATAATTTTCGATATATCTTCAGGTGAAGGGTAGTAAAATTTTATGTTGCATAGAGTACAGAGATCATTACAGACTAGGTTGACATGGATGTTTATGTTTCTAGTTCAATGTTGTACAAAATAAACAATTAAGGCCACCCGGTGACACAGAACTAGACTTGGTTACATCCATGGTACTGTCAGGGTACTCCAGGAGTCAACTCTGTGTAGGGCGTCAATAGTCTCTATAGGTTTGGGGTGAATGGATGATGATCAAGCAGAAAAGATGGATCAGTATTTAAATGCCAATATTTAAACAACAAATTGGGAATGGTACAAAAGAATACCATCTCAAACAGAGGATTTGTAGGAGACCAGCTCTGAGGTTAAGAAGGTACTTCATATCTGGCACGGTACATTGGCAGAGGATTTAAGACTATCCTTGTGTCTGTAATGGTTTGACGAGCTGAAGGACTTGAAAATTATAAGAATCATCTTCAAATGAGTTCTTTGCTCCAAAACACCTTTATTGTATCTGATGATTTCTGGCTTCAGTTGTGAGACAAGAGATACAAGGAGTAAAACAGAGTTGTTTTGGATGTACATGGTTATTGCTTCTTTCTTCATGAACATCGAGGATATACGTGCGATAAAAGTTTAACATGGGAGTCTTGTCTAGTAACACACTTTACTGAAAGGACTGTGTTAGTTGGTCTGTATAGATGTCATGATATAAAATGTGGCAGTATTGGCACCACATTTGAACCAAAAGGAATTGTGCAGGACAAGGATAAAGGATCCTGAGGATGTGGGTTAATTAGACCATATTAATCATTTAAATCTAACAAAATTGACCTGGAAAAGTTCTGGGTAACAGACACTACAGGATGAAACCTGGAGTTAAGAAAAGTCTGAGCATGTAAGTATATCTAAGCTGTATAACATACCAGTCCTGACCCTATACAGTATGTGTATCACCATCAACAGATCTCAAAGTTCAAATATGGTATTTTCTTATAATGTCATCCAAATCATCAAGTTTTGATGTGATTTAGTTTCAAACCATTTAAAGATAGTTGACACATTATATATTGTTACACTTCAAGTGAATTTCTGGCTATTTGATTGGTTGGGAGAAATCTAAACAAAAATCTCTGTCACCCTCCGAAAATACATTGGTTTTATGGGGCGCGGGTGATATTGCCATGAGACAGTGAAAAATATCACATGCGCGAAAAATGTGCGTTCACCGCCTTGTTTCCCCATCGTGATGGTCACAAGAACATTTGACGGCAACAGCCAATTTTATCAAGCGCCGGTGCGATAGCGATTGTAACCAGCTGACTATCAACAAAGAAGATGTCATTATCGAGGTTTGCTGCCGTTTCTGAGCTACAAAGACTTTTGGTGTAACAAAATAGATATGACATTCATTAGCAGGTGACAATGAATATTGTCAACCCTCAAAAACCCATTGTCACCCTCGGCTCTATATAGTCCACCCTGTGGGACCCAAGGTCTTGGTTCTGTGTTTCTGCAATAGTAAATCTAAACATGGTCAGTCTAGGCTAGATAGCTCAGTTTGGAAAGTTATGAATTAATATAGTTCAAGGTTTGAATCCAGGTCTAGTTACATGTCCTATGTTTCCAGTCCATTTTACACTTTGGGTACCATAACCAGAATAGGAGACAGCTGTCAAGTGATAGTGAATAGTATATTATACTGCTGAGCTCTTTAGACTCTGTGTTGATAAGGATTGCAGTTGAGATTGTAGTGGCCGTGTCGGAAAGTACTTGGCGTTGAAATACAACTTCTGTTTCATTATAAAGTTACGAAAGTGATACATTTTTGTATGTATACATTTGGTTGAAGTACTATTTACACAAAACCACTTGTTCATTAGAATGAAAAGAATGAAATATTTATATGCCTTCAGATAAAAATACGGAAAAGTCAAGTATGACCACTACAGTGTCTGTGTACTTCATATAGACATTGCTCCGATAATATCAAGTCCTTGAATATTTTCAGTCAAAAAGCTTGCTCAAATAAATCACACATAAATTTTTAAAAACATGCTTTGATGTGTCATGTATGCCTTTTGAATGCATTTTTTGATTCTTTATACTTTTGGCCTTGAGCCACAGATTTCCACTAGAGATGTAGGGGAGGTAACTCAACACTTAGCCTCAATGCTTACAGTATTTTGAGGTGTTTTCAACCACACTTAAGAAATTTCATTTAAATTTGTGATAACTTGATAAATATCAATTCAAGGATATAACTCATTTACTCTTGATTCATTTTGGGATGGATGGTAAATAATTTAACATGAGAGTCACAATATATTCAACACCCAGCATGCATCTCTTTATTCATAGACAAAATGATTAAAAAAAGAAATTTAAAAAAAATGTTACAAGAACATTTGAAAAACAAGAAATAGAACCTTCATCATTCCAAAACAAGAAACTGCTGGTGTATATAAATAAAATAAGCAAATAAATGGTCAGATAGAGGTTTTGGTTGTAGAAGTAGGGTTGGGGTGGGGGGTGGGGGGCTGGTCATTATGGAGAAGAGGATGAGGTTGAAGTTGAAGGAAAGGGGATGATTGGGGGTTTGGAGGGGATGAGGGGAACACTTAACAAGATACCAATCAACACAAATCAATATGGACAAGCCAGGAATGTACATGAGTAAGATAGCACCATTTTAACAGAAACCAATTCTGTGTCTATCAGGCATTCCAGGGTTTAGTTTTCACTCCTCACACTAAAGATGACAAATCCTTTTGGCAATTTACAGGAATCGGTGAGATTTACACTAATACACTATTCCAACATTCGAGTCTGGTGCCGTCTGCTCCTAGTCCTCCTGTGATTAGTGTTATCAGCAGGGGAAGGTGAGGGAGACTCAACTCGCCCAATCTTCATTGAAGTTTTCCAATTTGGGGTTTTATCAGACTTATCTTGAACATTTGATGGTTTGTTGCCTGGGAGCTGGTGATAGTAGTTATAATCTGTGTATCTCTTGTCACTTCAAACTTCGGTCCAACTTACCTCACATATTACAGTCTCCATCAAATCGTTTCTGAAAAAGAGTTTTCATCAAATGGGATACATTTTGAATGTTGGATATGAAATCAGACCAGCTTTTAAAGAAGCCACAGAAATGATAACAATATCAATCATGATTATCGTCAAAAATATTGGAGAAACTTGTTTAAAAGAATCGTTCAAGCTAGCCAAACTTTTGAATTGGGAGTTTAAGGTAAAGATCGGGAGGAGCAACAACTACCTTAATTTCTATCTAACTAGTACTCGTGTACACTTGTAAACCTGTACCTACCAATACACACACATGAAATGTACACATGTACACACGTACCATGATACACCGTCACACGTTCACGCCAACAACAGCTTCAGCTGCCAGTATTTTTTTTATCAAGTTTTAGTATTTGTTTTATCTTATCCCCTGATAAGCTTTTCTTTTCCTTAGACTTGTGTTAATGTATCAACATTCTTCTCATTTGAGAACTTTCAGTTGGAAATATTTCAAGTGTTGTTTTTAAAATTTCTGATAGTGTGAAGTGAATTTCGCGACCTTAAATTGGGGTGTAGTGGGCTGTTGTGATTTTCCTCTGATAAACAATTGTGATGGAAGTTAAATGGTTTGCACTTTAAAACTGAAACCTGAACAGTGTGAGTTGGATACAGAAGCTCCAATAAACACACAACAATACATCACAGGAGTTTAATATTTTTCAGCTGTTCAGTTAAAGCAGCGGGCGAAATGACACCATTGTGAAATCGGATATTAATATTGGTATGAAAAGGGTGGAAGTGGATTATGTAACAAGTTCTAGACTAGAATGGTATTCCGAAGGTGATTCATGGTGTTTACAATAGAAATAGAAGAAAAGGCTGGGGAACACTGAAGCGTGCCGTATACAAACAGTTGGAGATCAATAACACTTGAGATATAATATTTCCAATATGACAATTGATTTATGGAGCGGAAACAATTTCTGAAGGTTATGCTTTCTTTGTGATTTCATAATTTCAGAAGCTCTGACCATTGGCTCAATAGAGACCTTTTGTCTGTTGATCAAGTTTTATTTTTGCGCCCTTATAAACGGAGGATGATGAAGTTAGTTCATGTTTCATGATCATCAGTGTGTTTTACTTGGAGTTAAAGTCAGCGTAAAATCTGAAATCATCAGATATAATGTAAATGATGCTTTATAGTAGCTAACTGTTTCATTGGACATTTACAGATGATTAAGGGCTTCCAAATCAAGTACAAATGTCTGGTAGATACATGTACCCTCTTGTGAGACCAATTATCAGAAAAATGAGATGATCAAGTAACGATGATCGGACAAAAACCTGGATGGATAATTAGATAATTGATTATAGTCATCAGATGACAGATTGGAAAAATAATTTAATGATAAATGCGGAAATTTAGATATGATAGTCCCATTTGGAGGTTTGGTAGCAGCTAAGCAAGACTTCCCTGGTGAACCTGTTGTCGAGGAAACATTGATTTTGACCTGTTGTCAGGGAATTGTTGTCATGAATCTGTTGTCATGGAAACCTTGGCATGAATTAACCTGTTGTCAGAGAAATGTGAGGATGAACCTGTTGTGAGGACAACATTACTGTGAACCATTTGCTAGAGAAATTTTGACCTGAACTTGTCACTTAAGAAATTTTAACATGAAACTGGGATATTCCTTGAAGAATAACATTCCATATTGTGTACTTTCAATGTTTTGAGGGAAATCCCTGATCCAGGGTAAAAGCTTGATGAAGTGACAGAATTAACACTACAGTACAGAGAACCAGCCTGAGGAACAAACACAACATCAAAGTCCCCACCATCCACTTCACACTTGGGTGAAAATTTAAACCAATCATTATCTCACATTTCAAAATTATTCACATAAACAACTTTGTCGACTTGAAGGGAACTTTATAATTGGTTTGATTTCCTGGCGAGTTTGACACTGCCCTTGGCTGTGTTGGTCGACCTGACAGTACACATACTGTTATAAGGTAATGTCTCCAGGCCTTCAAAGTCACCTGGCTCACTTTAACGACTTAAACGACTGATTTGATGAAGAAATTAAGACTCTGCTTTGATTATAATGACAGGAGGAGGTTGAGGTCACCTGGACAGAGCCTGATTTATGTGTTATAGCTCTTCTGTAGTGTTACATACCAATGTGAGGAGAACATCTTATCAGACACTTCTACCTTTCCTGGACAGATAACATGTTTACGTTGGTTTCTCATCTTTTCAGCAAAAGTGATTCATCAGTGCAGAAAGAAGGTGTTTCTTTTTGACACTATTCTATGGAGTTGTGTAGTACAGTTAGTTCTATAAAGTACAGTAGTGTCTGTGATACCATAGCGAGTATACTAGTGTCTGTGATACCATAGCGAGTATAGTAGTGTCTGTGATACCATAGCGAGTATAGTAGTGTCTGTGATTCCATAGCGAGTATACTAGTGTCTGTGATATACCATAGCGAGTATACTAGTGTCTGTGATACCATAGCGAGTATAGGAGTGTCTGTGATACCATAGTGGGTATAGAAGTGTCTGTGATATACTATAGCGAGTATAGTAATGTCTGTGATACCATAGCGAGTATAGGAGTGTCTGTGATACCATAGCGAGGATAGTAGTGTCTGTGATACCATAGTAGGTATAGTAGTGTCTGTGATACCATGGCGCGTATAGTAGTGTCTGTGATATACCATCGTGAATATAGTAGTGTCTGTGATACCATAGTGGGTATAGTAGTGTCTGTGATATACTATAGCGAGTATAGTAGTGTCTGTGATACCATAGCGAGTATAGTAGTGTCTGTGATACCATAGTGAGTATACTAGTGTCTGTGATACCATAGCGAGTATACTAGTGTCTGTGATACCATAGCGAGTATAGTAGTGTCTGTGACCATAGGGAAGTATAGTAGTGTCTGTGACACCATACGGAACTGTTGACTTCGTGTTTTAAATTCCTCTGTGATCAATGGTTTGTTATGTGATGGTAATAAATCTGGGTTACATATGATATTGATCAGGAAGGAAATTGAGGACATACATTTATCATGGAGCCTGTTATATTAAGGGCCTTGACATTTGCTACCTATCTGTAGGAAAGTGATTGTCTATGTATTGTGAAGTCATATGATAGCTTCTTTTCATATGGAAAGCACAGAAAATCCTACTTAAGTCCAAGGAAATCCTTCTCCGGTATAGTTCTTTAGAAAATATATTTGGTCATCACTTTATGGGCTGGCCATTGGTGTACCTTATCTATCGGTGGAGATTTACCGATGTGCTCTGGACTTTTTGAGGTACCTGCTGATAGAGCCTCACCAACTCACTCAGATGTAAAGCTCACAATCCTTAGTTATTTTGAATCACATTTCTCACCATGTGGTGGACTTGGTAAAACAAGATTTGGTTTGAATTGGAGCCTTAGAAAGATGGACATTTTGTTACAACTTTGGATGGATGTGTCAGACTTTCTTTAAAATGGATTTGATTGGTGTTCAGATAAAGAAAAGATTCAAATCTTCTGTGAAAAGTCATTTGGGATGAAGATTGTTGGCTTTGTAGGTTAATATTTCTATAAGTGCCTTGAATACGGCCAGTGGAGGGTGAAATATGTGTCGAAACCCACAAACAATAAAAAGCACACCTCCGTTTTAATGTGTCCTTTAAAAACCTGTGCCAACTTTCAGAGATGGGACTGAATATATGCTTTTTGTATACCAATGATCTCGTACAACATTTAAGTCACTTTTGATTTATTAGAGCTGTACACTGAGTGTTTGAAACTTGAATGTGCAAAACGGTCTACAGAAATGTTTTTCAAAGGAGAAGATGATCAATAATGCGAAAATCTTCAAAACTGGACGTGTGCTTCACAATAATCAGGGGAACATAGTGCATATTTCTTTAAATGGAAATCATCATTTTCTGGTATTAAAATCCGTTGGATTCACATATAACGAACAGTTCATATGTAGAATTTCTCCAGGGTCTAAAGTTGGTACCAGAATCACTAGGATTATAAAGACTGGAGCAGCTTTGATGTCACCAACACATCGATAAGCCAAGCAGTGGACTCAACCTCTGGTGCCACCATGTTCTATAGACACAAAAATAATGTTTTTATTTTCGCTGATTTCCGGCGATAAGAAACGTACATTAGCCGTTGATGCAATGACTTTGGACTAAATTTTGGCAGAATACAAACTAACTTAATCGTGTGTGAATGGTTATCAAGTTACTGCTTAAAAGTCCTTACTTTGTGTAGAATTTTGTTGGTTTACAGTCCAAGTCCTACTATGTTGTCTGAAACAACAGTCGATGTGGACATTGCTTCTCCATAACAACAACTTGGACGAATTTTAAAAGGAGCTATGATTTCTTTAGGATTTTTTTTATACCAATACATCAAAGAAGACAAAAAAATGTCACTTGATTCATGGTTTAATTTGACTTAAAACATTATGAGAAAACAAACAAAGCTGATTTATGAGATAAGCGTTTGTGGATGTTTTTATGAAGTTTCATCACCGTTACATTTGTGACTTAATTAGCATATGTCATTATAAACTCGGAGAATACAGATGACACATATGTGGCCCTGTGTCTGTCAATGGGCCGGTATTGGCGGGAAGGCGTATTGATGTTATGACACAAGGAGTACAGTGTAACATATGTTGATTTGTTTTGTTGGATTTCACATATAAACATAAACCGTTAAATCTGTCACCATGGAAAGGAGCTGGTATTACAGGAAGACAAAGTTGGAGGAGATTGAAGCCAGTCTGTGCAGGTAATATCATGGCCTGGGTGGGCAAAGGAATTGAGGGGGGGATATATTCTTATTGGTGGTTATCACGGGGACACAGGATAACTTCATGTATACCTGGTATATAAATCAAAAGAGTTACTAGGGCTTTTGCCAATTTTGGGGGTCATCTGGTAAGTACAGTGTATACAGCGGTCAGTGTTAATGATTGATGGCAATCCGATGTCTGTTGACTAAATGATATAGTAAATCTAATTGTAACCTTTTTTTTTTAGACTTAAAAACTTTGATAAAAGTAACCTTGATAAAACGTTCAATATTCTATTAAGATATGAGTTATTTGATATTTAGCTAGTTTCTTCATTTAGGTCATTTTTAATTACATCATTACTCTTGAAGTAAATGTTTTGCCAAGAATTTGTTTGGTAGACATTCCAGATTTTTTTATGCGTTACCAGTTATCAGTGAACAGATACGTACACACAGGAGGATCTTTTGGCTGTGTAATTATACAATTTCCTCCGTTAACTTTTATCAGCTGTTTTTTCCGCTCTAATTGCAATTACATCTTGAAATGACTCCCAGTAGAGTAGAGACTGTGCTGTGAGGAGAGGCTAGTCCCAGTAGAGTAGAGAGTGTACTGTGAGGAGGGGCTAGTCCCAGTAGAGTAGAAAGTGTACTGTGAGGAGGGGCTAGTCCCAGTAGAGGAGAGAGTGTACTGTGAGGAGGGACTAGTCCCAGGAGAGTAGAGAGTGTACTGTGAGGAGAGGCTAGTCCCAGTAGAGTAGAGAGTGTACTGTGAGGAGAGGCTAGTCCCAGTAGAGTAGCGAGTGTACTGTGAGGAGGAGGGGCTAGTCCCAGTATAGTAGAGAGTGTACTGTGAGGAGGGGCTAGCCCCAGTAGAGTAGAGAGTGTACTGTGAGGAGGGACTAGTCCCAGTAGAGTAGAGAGTGTACTGTGAGGAGGAGGGGCTAGTCCCAGTAGAGTAGAGAGTGTACTGTGAGGAGGGACTAGTCCCAGTAGAGTAGAGAGTGTACTGTGAGGAGAGGCTAGTCCCAGTAGAGTAGAGAGTGTACTGTGAGGAGGGGCTAGTTCCAGTAGAGTAGAGAGTGTACTGTGAGGAGAGGCTAGTTCCAGTAGAGTAGAGAGTGTACTGTGAGGAGGGGCTAGAGTTTAGGTCAACACTTACTAGTATGCATTTTAATATCAAAATTCTCACCCATCTTCTGTTCAATATTTGATTAGTTGGGTGATAAATATTACTGATAAGTGTATCTTTTTAATGGGATGAGAAGAGATTATTCAAAGCTAGCAAAAGTTTGAATAGTGCACAGATCTCCAGCACATGAAAGAGTACCAAATGAATACTATACATACAATATTATAGTATAAATCAATACTAGAGAATAATTACTGTACCGAATACTTTGAATGGTATTGGTCACTGGAGAAGAGGTACCACCGTACCAAATACTTTGAATGGTACTGGTCACTGGACAATGTTCACTGGACAACTGTTAATGAAGTTTAAGTCACTGAAAAAATTTGCTGACTTTACTCTTAAGGATGTATGCTATCTTACTGCAGTATAACTTCTTTTCTGAAGCGTTCCACTGTTAATTATCATTTGTGAAGGATGATTTGATGGTATTAGTTAATGGATGATAAATTTGATAACATAACTTTAAGATTAGGTAATATTTAAACGGTTTGCAAGGGAGATAACTCTGACACAAATCACAGCTTTAACTGGCTACAGAACAACTATAAGATCACTTTGTTGCTGTTGGAGCATCACAGGTATGTAAGAAGTATTCCATGTTCTTACTCACATGGACCAATATTTTGTAAATGTGCTCATTATGGGATGTTATCAGGATGACTTTACCACTTCTCCACCTAATTATCTCCCTTTGGGAGCTTTCTACCAATCTTCAACAGGTGATACCAGCTGTCTGTGTATCATGGTATTAATAATATTCATCAACATATCTCAGGGGACTGTTTACGTTGGCAGTAAATCTTATTATTACGATGAAATTGGCTTCTTAAGAATTATTATTTTCCAACAGGTGATGCATGTACCTATAGCTATCTGTAAAGGCAGTCAGTTACGACTCTGCAGGTCACATGACTTGATTGGTCTTCATAATGTAATGTTTGGCACTTGACCTGGTTGTGTTGGTGTTATAGCTATGGACTGTTAGGAACCTATGTGCTTTTGTAGGGCTTAATGTAACCAGGGTTGGAGCTGTATGGTTGATACTGTATTGGGTTATAATAATAAATACTATGTTTTAAATATTTGGCGGTAGATCTCTGACAGCAGTATCAGTCTGCCATAAATTGTTGGATTATCAAACCTTACTATCTTTACCATTTTTAATCAGATAACTAGTTCACAGGATTTTAATTCACTACAAAGAAGGGGATACATAGCCATAGTTTATTGCATCTGAACGAATATTTACAGATCCTTTAAACAAATAGTTTAGCAGTATTCCTACTTAAGTGCCTCTTGCACTCTGTGTACAAACTACATTTGCTCAGGGAAGGAGTCGGAGGGCTAAGGTATGGTTGGGCGTTTTGTTCAAATATGGCCTTTAGTGCTGACCTACTGTACATTTGCATTCTTTGGATTGAAGAGTGTTTATCTGCTTGCTTTAATGTGAAAAATATGTGTATTAAAAAATTGAAGTCTTTTAATTTCAATTAGCAAAAATATTTGTATTTGTATTTATAGTCATGTCAATGAATTAAACCATCTATGTTTGGCATGTTCAAATCATCTTCCAAATAACAAAACCGATTATATTCTAGTATTAAACTTGAAGCTATTTTTCCAATCAATATACTACTATAATTTCTTAGTTCAAATTATAAAATAAACAGCTTTCGCATTGAAATGAAGTAGCGAAGTTGCTAGTACATGTAATAGCTAGGAGTTACAGAAACCAAGCTTTCCTGCCTGTTATGGTCCTGTGTTATTGGAGGTTCACATGTAAGTTGTGGAGGTGCTAGTTAGCGTGTTCCATGCAGGCCTGTGGTCTGTGGTTTTATCAGTCAATCTGGTGCACTGATTACTAGATGCAGCTGCATTAATGAGCGCCACCTGGTGGGGACCCACTGTGTAGGGGAGATTATCACTGTGGTATCACAAGATTAGATTGGATATCAACAGGAAATCATGTTCTGTATAAAAAAGCTTTGCTGAAGTTTCAGGGTGGTTTGAGTATGTTGGAATTAGTGTCCTCATGCTGTCTGAGAATAAGTTTTAGTAAAAATCCATTTTTATTTTTTTTTAAATATTTTTAATCACTGCATGAGTCGGATCTCTCTTGACTTGTCTATTGTTTTGGTGGCAGTGATTTTTTAGTTTTAATTGACACAAGCGGTAGCAATAAAATATACAGGTAAAACTTCCTTAAAAATAGGGACAATTACCAGGTGTTAAAGGGTGTGAAAAGTTAGACATAAAACCTTTGAAATCCAAAGAATTTGCCCAAGGGCATATAAAGCTACAATTTTTATGTCGGAGATAATATTCATGGTCTGTGATGGCTCAAGATTAGCTCTTTAAATGTATTTTTGTAAATAAGAAACTTTCTAAACCTATATATTACAGCCACTTTATATCAATATCAGATTGCAGAGGAATGCTATCAGTTGTAAAAAGTGTTTTCCTCCAAGAAAAGTAACATGACACCCTAAGATGTACAGGACAAACTGTGGTACAACTGCAGTGTAATAGAAGTGTGAGATATATTACTCAATATTTAATTACCAATCAGGGATGTTTTAGCTATGACTACTTTGAAGCAGACTTAAAATTTGCTTTAAATCTTAAATATTTTTTCAAAGATTGTACTAAAATATTTGCAATATTTTTTGAAACAGTTTTATTGCATCCTTTATCTCCTCCCAAACAAATTCTTCTTTGATTAAGGTAGTTGTAAACATTTTGAATTATTCTCCTCCCAGAAATAATCGTCAGGATTTCCTTTCCATTTTTTTGTAGACCAAAAATAAACTAGTGATTATAGAAGTTTTCCCTGATAAAAGTGTGGATCTGAGATTGTGTGTCCCTGTGTGAGGCGTACTACACCACTGATATAGTTGGCATGGCCATGGAGCGGCCATGGAGCACGTCACACTAGAACTTTTGTAGGGTTCAAAGTCTGGTGAGCTACAATGTTCCATGTAAACAACTGTATTGATATCGTTTGATGTTGTTTTGAAGCATTAAAGATCCAGAAATTCTGTTTGAGGAAATGTCTTGTACAACATGCGCATGACAATGAATAAAAATAAAATGAACTAAAAATGTGGCAAAGAAATGTAAAGGTTAATGATGCCTTCCTATTTTATACCATATCTATCTCCATTTATAAGAGTTACACATGAACCAATAAAGACTCATAGCATGTTTAACAAGTACACAGAAATATTTTCATTGAAAACGATCATGTGATTCTGAATTGAAAAAGATTTAAGGGAGATAACTCCAAAATAAATCACAGGTATGATGTGTAAAGCAGCATACATCCTTAGGGAAACAAATAGAGGCTGGCTTAATGTAACAGAGCCAAGACCTAACAGATACCAATGATATACTGTAGTGATATCAAAACTTCCCTGTCATCACCACTGATGGATTCTGTCACATCTTCTACAGGGTAACCAATCTGTCCGCACCTCTTCTTCAGTAACATAAGACCGAAGGATGGAGCTGGCCTTCATCAAAAACAGTTAACAGTCCCAACAATCTGTCACCGGGGAGTTTCTCCTGATAGTTTGAATTTCATTGATTTAAAAAGCAGTTTTCAAAATATAGATAGATGGGAAAACAACCTTGAGCCTCGGGACATGAACCTGAGGGAACAGTGGAATAATGGAACTATTTGACATTTGTAGCAGTGATTATACATAAAGTGTAATGATGAAAGTAAAGTTGACATTTATAGCTTATAATTCTATTCTGTTTCACAGTATACTGATCAATCAGAAAGCTGAAAATACTGTGAAAAATAACAAAAGGACCAAACCATTGTGATTTGATTTCTAGTACTATTATGCGTAATCAAAAATGGCCTTGTGCACTATTAGTTTACTGCACCAGTTACATTAACTTGTGTCGCTTCAGTGCTTTAATATAATTGTATCTAACAGCACATCGTTTTGTGGTAAATACTATTGTCACATGCATGGTTAACACTCCACTCAATGAAAAATATAACTAGTACAAGATCTATGCATGTCTTGCTAAAGGGAGATAAGTTATACCTTGATTGAGGTGAAGAAGCCACAGGCTAGGAAAGATACACTCTGTGACTCAGCGTGTACATTATGTTGTTGGCCCGAATCACGTAATTCAAGGTTGTAAATCACAGGCAGAGCTTAAGTTTTCCATGCTACATAATTAGCGTGTATTAATAACCCATAATGGCAACTGTTATGACCAAACATCAAAGAAAACGAAAAATTAACAATTTGATCAGGCATGACCAGACAATGGCTATATAACACTGTAAAATTCAGAATGAAATTTCGGTTAAAAAATAATAATTAGGCAACAGTGGATTAATAAGCGTGGGTAATGTGTCAGGAATGGTACATTGCACTTCTGCAGATGAATGCCTCCAGGCCCTATAAAATCTCCCGAGAAAGGTGTTTTCAATACATTTCATGCTGCACCCATAACGTACTGAATTCATGTTACTAAAATAATTGACTGTTGTTCCTGTTCTACTATAGAACAAACATATTTACTCTATTGTATGTTTTGATAGCATTAATGACTGCTTGCAGCAAATACTTGATTGTAAAAACGTTTCTGTTTCATGCACAAATTACGCTTGTTGGTTCCTTATTTAAGTGAAACAGCTAACTCGTTCTCCTGATGTCCCCCCTAACCAAGCCCCACCCCTTTACACCACTTGAACTTGTTTCCAATCCCCATCTTTCTTTATATGCATTTTGTTAATGTATTAAGATGTATATATACATCTATATGTATATTTGAAAGAAATCATGTTTATGCATGGACTAGGAAACTGCATACATTGACAATACAGTACATGAACATGCATTTATATATGCAAATTGAAGGCAATTATCTTTCAAATGAAATTGCACTGGACATGCAATCTGACAACAGGATCAAGTTTATCAAGGGACATATTGTACATGTACTGAAGTTGTGTATTTTTTCTTTGGTTAAATTTTGTGAACAATTTTAAAATCAGGTGCTAAACTTAAAGACATGCACAACATGTGGTTTTGTACATGCAGGAAATTCTTGCGTAATTTGTCAACCTATGTATAAAGCAGACGTACAGCAGTGCACTTTGATCAGTTGTACATGTGTAGATATCCTGAAACCTAAATGGGAATACTAGATAGTTTGAAGGACAACTGGAACTTAATAACACCATCCACCTAATGATCTTGGTTAACACAGATTGTCTCAGTGTTTGGACCAGTTTCTGGCTTTTCTTTTGAACATCTACAGAACTGTGTTCTGACCTACATCTAAGGAACTGTGTTCTGACCTACATCTAAGGAACTGTGTTCTGACCTAGGTACAAGAATCATAAGACTTGAATAGGAATGATAAATTTATAGTCAATAGACAATTTGATGACATGAGAAATGATTACCTCTTCAGGTTGTCGCTATGTTGGAAATTGTTTTTTGGAAATATCACTGATTGTACTTAACAATGTAGCAAGTTATTTTTGAAAAGCTTGCTGATGCTGCTTAGCAATTAAACCTGTGTTAAATTTTCAGCTTATTTGTATATTTCTCTGATTTGTATTTTGCAGGATTGTGTTGGAGAGACAGCAGGTGATGGCACACAAACACATTGCCATAGAAACCTGGCTGGAAGCTCTGGGTATGAGGGACCATTATCGGATCTTCTGCAAATACAAAGGGGTGGAGGTAAGACAGACACACAGCAAAATATGGTAAAAAAGATGCTTGTAAAAATGTCCTAATTATCCGAGTTAGCTGTTACTCATTATTTTTCTCACTGCTGATATAAACACTGGAAAATTTACATTTTTTGTTTTTGAGTTTTATGCATACCAAGACTTGACAAGAAAACACAGAAATTTGGTCCAATTCTTGAAAATATACAGTGTAAAAGAACATGTCATATACATACAGAAATATGACTCATATTCAGGTTGCGACATGTTTGATTTATTTCTCCATTACTCGGACTAGATGAGTTCGCATCATACGAAGCGAACATGCAACAAGATACGACGATTTGGTGAATGTATAATATCGGTAAAACCATCTCAGCCTATCAGATTGACATGGAAAGGAAAACAATGATAACCTTCATCCTGTCATGTATGGTATTGACGGAAAAGATACGGAACATTTCGGAGATAAAACAGGAAGCATGTAATCATGAGATGAGGATGATGTATTATGGGTAATCATCAACTCCCTTTATGGGTTGTAATGATAGTCAATAGGAAGTGGCTATAATCAGGGAGGTGAAATTATGTTAAGGGTCTGAGTGTAATTGTAGACAAGGACAGGAGCTTTACGCTGTCCACAGGCTCACAAACATCATATATTATTTCCCTGGTTTTCAGAATAAAAAAATACCAGTGTTGGGTATTGCAAATTAAGATATAGTGCTATTTTTTTTGTTTTCAATCAGTTGTTTTGGAAATTAAAAGTATGGAGCATACAATTTTAAGTATTAAAAGAAAATATTAATTTAGAGGATAGATGTATATATATTAATTTGTTCATGTAAGAGTG
The DNA here is from genome assembly GCF_002113885.1 of Mizuhopecten yessoensis. Lineage (NCBI taxonomy): Eukaryota > Metazoa > Mollusca > Bivalvia > Pectinida > Pectinidae > Mizuhopecten > Mizuhopecten yessoensis. The sequence continues at coordinate 501,328 of NW_018407496.1, forward strand.
TTTCTTGTAATACAGGGAGCAGTTGGAGTTTTATATAGGAGGTAGTTATGAATTTGTATCAGTTGGAAAGGAATTTGTATGAATAAGATTTGAATTTATATGATTTTAGGGTTGGTGGTTTAAATATTACATTTGCATGGGTTAGAAGTTACGTGTTAAATAAATTCATAGGCAGTAGATTTGAATTGAATGAGGTAACAGGATAGATATGAATTATAGTAATGGTTGATGGGTAGAAATGAATTGATGGGAAGCTATTAAGGAGGTACAGTAAAAACATTGATTGTAAAATAATGGCAACACAGCAAAGTCATGAACATAGGACAATATAAAATATACTATTCATAGTAAAGTAAGATTTTTTATGTTCTTTTGGGTCTCATTACAAATATGTTTTACTGTAAAAATCTATTCATATATTTATAAGATAGTGATTTTAAGTTGATTTGAATTAGCGATGACATCATCATAAGTCATTGTTACCGCAATACCTAAATCCCAGAGTTGTATGGTTTATGATTTGTGTACTGTGACATGTCATGTGACATGTAATGTGACGTAGGGACAGTTTATTGATTTTTGTTGTGAGGAGGAGGAAATGGGGGAGTTAAGTATAGGGAGGGATGCAATACAGCTGTTACTGAGAATGGCCAGCAATCAAGTCATCAACAGCGTCCCCCATAGCAACCAACTACAAATATTGATTTTATTTCGTCATGGGGGACAAATTAGTTTTATGACCAGAAAAAGCCATTAGCTATCATTTGGTCAGCTTGAGTACTGTTTTTATTGGTATCTTCTTCTCGTCATCAACCTATGTCTGTAGTTCTAGACAAGTTATATCCCCTGTTTGGCTTGAAAACCAGTACTAGTATTGCAAGAGTTGTCTACCTTTAAACTTGAAGTGAGGTGTCATCAAGATAAATTCTGTTTTAGGCTGGGTTTTTTTCTGTTGATGGATGTTATTTATACACAGCTTGTTTCTATTGACATGTGCTCCTTATAGACAGGTCATTTATATAGACAGTGATCTGTATAAAGAGGTTTTTATCAAGCCAGGCTACACTGTTTCTGACATCAAATTAACAATGGCAATTTGCTCTTTTTGGTGCTGAAATAAAAATTAAGGAATGCATAAAATACATAGGTAAAAAAAAAAAAAATGAAAGACTTTTGAACTTTTTTGTACTGTTTGTTATAGTTTTTAGATGAATAAATTGTAACAAATTTTGAGTCAGAAAAGGTACAAATTATTATTCTGTGTTGTACTTATTGTAATTAAAATCTTTTTGAATCATAGAAACAATTACATGTCCCTGTTTCCTGTTGATAGCCCTTTTTTCCTTTCGAGTATGATTATATATGGAAGAAGCCTCTAAACTAGATGTCCCTTCCATTTGGGGATTACAGACCAGACAATGTCCTGGGAGTACTCCGTCCAATGCCACAAATTGATTTTTGTTTTTTTGACTGCCATTTATATTTGTCTTCCCTATCAGGATAAATGGGTCATTCCACAACAAAGAAAGTGGACTATATCATTGGGCTGTTGGGGATAATAAGTTACATTGGATGCCAGCTCCAGCTGCAGTGTAAAGGAATTTTTGTCCATTGTCATTTATTGATTTTTATTTTGGTAGACGAGGGGAGATAACCCTATAATATATTTGATTAATTCCTCTACAGGATCTGCTGAATTTTACGGAAGCAGAGATAAAAGATCTTGGTATACATAACCCAGCCCTGAGGGCAAAGGTCGTGTCCAGTCTACGTATCCTCAAGGAAAAGCATCAGCGAGGTAAGTAGATCTGATTTTTTTGTTCCAATTCCAGACTAATATTTGATTTAAAAGCATCTTTCTATCATTTGATGGATATCAAGACTGTCGTTCCAATCAGTCTCAAATATATGGCGAATTAAGGTGAAATATCTCAGGCTTTTGTTTTAAGTCAAATTGGCTTTAACAGTTTTCATGAACATCAGTTATGACTTGTTTCCTTATCATCAGATGTCTTTGTAATTGTATATGATAATTGACGTGAATAAAAATTGAAGAAGAACAAATGTATATTGTGTGTAGTATCAAAACCACTTGTTTTGTTTCCGAGGAAAAACTGTAAACGATAACAGCAAATTGCATTACGTAGATTGGAGGTAGAAGACAAACAGTATCGTCTTTGTGTAGTTGACTACACATGTGTTTGGTATGATAAAAACTAATGCATTAACTGCAGCTCATGTAAAAACTATAACATGCATTTAATTGGTACACATCTGGAGATCAGCCGTGTTACTGAAGGAACATAACCATTACATTCTTTATCTGGGCTGATGGTGGCTACGATGTACAACTATAAATTCTCTATATGATGGGGGCAATGATGCACAGCTATGAAATTCTCTATCTGTGTTTATTGTAATTCTGTTCAGGAATAGGAATTGTAGCGTAATTTTTGAGTCTACTCCAACACAGTGGCAGAAACAGATACACCTGGATCTCTATGCTATCACACTTAATAATTATTAGGAAATCTAGTGGCGAACCAGAATGTGCATGTTGTATATATATCCTTTTGGATGAGTTATACTAGCTAGGTCATATAAACACTGCCACAATAATGTCTATCAGGTATATGCCCTGTTTATATACCCCTGGTAAATGGTTAATGGGTGGTATATAGTACTGTAACAGTTGGCAATTTTTTAGTGGGTGCAGGTATTTTATAATGGGAGATAACTGTGTTGCTGCATTATACTACTGTAACGGCTGTTTGTGTCATTATAAGCTAACCGGTAAAGTGAGCTTATAATGTCATGTTGCAGAATCCATTGACATTGTCCATCCATTATAAACTCTTTTATAAACTTCTTCTCAAGAACTACAAAACCTAGAGTCATATCATATTTAGTATGTATAGCTAACTGGTGTAAAGTTTTATAAATGTTCATCACGTAAATGAAAGATTTATGGATGCATGTTCAAATGTGTTCAAATTTAAGATAATGATAAATGCTATGGAGCTTCGAGGATGGAGGCCTCTCAGTTTATTAAAAAAAATGACTCTGACCTTCACTTCAGGTCACAGGGGTCAATGTTTTGTAATCTTTTCGTTGACATGGTCTTATTAACTTGTGCTGCTGGCTTTATATTGTTGGTACTGTTTTTTATAATGGTTGGATTTTCTGTTTTAATGGCTGGAATCGTAAATAACAATTTATATTGTTGGTACTGTTGTTTATAATGGTTGGATTTTCTGTTTTAATGGCTGGAATCGTAAATAACAATCTATATTGTTGGTACTGTTTTTTATAACGGTTGGATTTTCTGTTTTAATGGCTGGAATCGTAAATAACAATTCATATTATTGTTGCATTTGGTATTGTTGCTTATATGACTTTGATGTTGTTAATTACAGGGTATAAAGTGGTACCAGGTCTACACCGAAGCCTTAGCGCCACGGCACAGTAAGTTATCACTGACAAGTTTACTCCCTCCTGTAACATTCAGACTAATACACCCCCGCAAATCTAAGTTTAGGGGGGTGGGGGGTGTATGTGTATAGAAATCACATCAATCTGTCCATAAGGTGCAAATCCTTTGTGTAAAAGGTTTGTTGGGTTTCTTTAAAACTTGGCATAGTGAAAGCACACCATACCTGTATGTAGATCTATGTGCATGAAGAAAGGAATTGGTGATTTGAGTATTTTTCCTGGAGTTATGGCCCTTGAAACTTTAATTTCTGCACCAGAAACCTTTAAAGCAAAACTTCTCGTTAACTTGGATATTTTGTTACTTGACACTGAAAGTAAATCACATGTAGATCTGCATGGTGGAAGGGATTGTGATTAGCCTTCTAGAATGGTTTGAGAATGAATAAAAATGCTTATCAAATTATGCCCATTTTGAGGTCAAGGTTCAAATCTTTTGTATACTGATTTACATAATACTCTGTCAATCTTTTTTCATTTTCCTGTGTTATATAGCTAATTGATAAAAAATAGGTCATATAGAAATAAATTAGTAAATAATTATGAATGCCAGCAAACTATGTGGAAAAGGCTTCCAAGATAAATGAAGACTAATCAGAGGCCTTATGTTAACATCATATATTTGTTTCTAATCTAAATTCTTAACTATCCATCTCTGTCATGTGTGTGTCAGTGCAAGGCATTCACAAGAAAATATCACAGTTACATAAGATTGTTACCTTTATAAATATGTCATCTTTCTACACAATCTGGTTATGTGCCTGTGAATACCTGTAATCAGTGGTTGTTTACACCTGTACTTACCTGGACAATCCTCAACCACCTGGTATCGTTGATGGTACACACCTGTTATCAAAGTCTGTTGACATTTGTTATCAGAAGTATTGGCACTTAGGCTTACAGAACTTGTACATCTAATCAGAAGTGCTGGGCTAGACATTAGTTCATTTATCTCTGTTTTGTAATTCAGTATTAACCTCAGTACACACAAAAGCCTCATACACATTCATAAATTAAAAAGAAGTATTTCTTTGTTCCTTTTTCTATTTGAAAAGAAATGAGTAATCTTTTGTCACAGCACAGAATTAGATTAGACTACCAGATAAGACCATGGTGACAACCGTTGGTGAAACAGGATATTTTCAAGGCTGGTGTCTCTTTATCAGGATTAGACAATACAACATAAGGGTAGCATGGTTTGTGCAAGTGAGGGAGCTTTATCATCCTGAACAAACACTCAACAGGAAGTTGTCCCCCTTGACCCCGATTATTTCTCAGTCAGAGTTCTGTGACAAGGCAGAGACAACCATGCCATATAATGTTATCACTGGCCAACATATTTCATAGTGTATATATATCCATGTCGCATGATGTATACACTTGGGTGTGTCAATGGAAACTTGAATATTTGTTTATCATTCTTGAAGAAAAAACATTTGGTTGGCTCAAATTCCACTCTTGAGGGGACAAACTTCTGATTTAGGAGAATTTACAGTCACCAGTTGGTTTTCTCGTAATCTTAAGGCAAACACAACATTTCGCTGTGGATTATGAACTGGAATGTTTTAGAGTTACATTAATCAGCAGCACTGTACTGGGAACAATTATACATGTGTGACACTATATCATTCCTTTGTTGGTTTATGGATCTAGCTTTGATATACATTGTGGACTTTGAATTACAGGCAGTTAAAAGCAGAACATCTACAGGTTCAAAGGTAACATACATTTTAAAACTGGTTTTTGCATAGATAAGTGTAATTTCCACAAAGCTTTTTGTGTATTTTTGTGTGCTTATTGTGTTTCATAGTTTCACCATTGTACCTGTATACTTCCAAAAGAAGCTATTATTTATTGTTTACAGCTATAGGACTTGTAAACAACCAGATATCACGGTCAGGATGTGTCTGAAGTTATAGAGTTGAGCTTGAGTGGCTTGTACCTGTAATTTGTATATAGACCTGGCATAGGGCACTTCACATTTCATCTTTATCAGTGTGGCTTTTTTGGGGGAAAAACATTCACCTTGATGCTTTCTTGCTTAAAATCTTTCTTATTTGTTGATATTTTCAAAAATTCTGCAACATTTGTTGATTTTTTAATCATCTTTAACTTAAAAACTTATTATTTGATTACATAATTGGCCGCCTTCTTTTATTCCAATTAAAATGTATGAACTAATTAAGAGGACATTACTCAAACTAGTCTAGTATGCCATACCAATTAAGCATACCAATTAGGTCTCCTGTGTTTGGACAATTACAGTCATTAAGTGAGTTACTGTGTGACACACATAACTCTATAATTAACACACCTGTAGCTTGACCTTTGTCCTTAGGTAAAAACACCTGCCAAGCAGGTAAATCTTTATTAATTGTGATAGTCATAATGAAAGAATCCTGGCAGGCAGAGGTTTGTATTTTGACATTTTCTGGAACTAATAACGATCGAGAATTGCATATTGTTTTGTATTGAACTTCTATGTGAACAGGCTGCCGATTTAATAATTATGATTGGCAATAGTGAAATGTACATCTTCTGTTAAGAGGACATTTATATATTGGTGGTCACTGCGTTTGGTGGAGTCATTGTGTGGTCATTATTGACAGGTGATCATAACCAAATGATTGTGTGCAACATTTACTTATAATGATAATACATTAGGTTTCATTTGTTGCTTATCACATGCAAAATGTCTTGCTCCTCACAGAAACAGCAGAACAGTGACTGTAGCTAAACATCACAATGAAAAGTCAGGTACTTCTTTGATAGAGTTGATTATAAAGTAGCATATATCCTTTTTTTCAACTGACAAGTATAATTATCAATGTCTGCATGGTAATAATAACTGGAGGTACTTAACAGGATCACATGGTAAGATGTACCTACATGTATACAGTAAAGTTGATTCTTCACTCTCCTGATTGTGTTAAACTATATACACATACATTCATCTTTTCCTCCCTCGAATGAAAGTGCCTCAGATTAATTTCCTTTATATTAAATAAGGCACTATAAAATGATTGTATATAAAATTGTAGGAGTTTTCTTTTTACTTAAAATTAACTGCATGAGCTCCCATAAAAACAACTTTCAACGTGAAATGTTTGTTGATGCATAGTGATAAAGCCCATAATATGCAAAACAACTTCCTAATGTCTGCGTATAAAAATAAACATGTAATTTTATTTCTTTTGACAAATTATTCAATGACTCATAATTAAGCTGTTACATTGTAATGATTGAAGTTCCAGTTGACATGGTAACAACTCTATAAAATAGCTCGAGTTTTACAGGCACACGTACCTCAGTATAAACTGCTGGGATGTTGCCAGTGTATAGGTCTGTGTTACGGGCTAGTGGATCAAAATGTTTTGTAAATAGATCACATTTACAGTGTTGTGCTGTATAAATAATAGTGAATGATGTAGAATGTGTGGAGACATCTCCAAGTCTTACCCAAGTGATCATCGCTAGGGATAGTAGACACCACTAAACCCTAGTCCATATCACCTAGGGTAAGGATAACTTGTATCTGAGGAATAAAGACTTCTATAAACGTAAGTATTTGTATGTATTAGAGTGGTATAGAGCGGTAAACTGTATGTATAATATCGGCTGCTCAAACAGGTTTAAGTCTTACCAACCAGACTTATTTAATCAGGTGTTTTTTCTGTTTCCCTATTTAGTAACAAGCATGATATTTAGGACTTTGTGTAAGACATGTAAGGTGAGAATGTCATCAGCGTGTGCCGACTGGTTTGATCAATAAACATGATATGGGGATGTAGAAATGCAACAGTTGATATATGTTGAGGTACATGTTGAGGGTTGGATCATAGTGGTCATTGTTGAGGTAGTACATGTTGAGGGTTAGATCAGTGACCCTGTAATAGTGCATGGTCATTATGGAATCAGATACAATAAAGGGGGTACCAGTATGTTGTTCCTGTTTTAGGTTGGACCTATTGCCTTGTATGGGTGATTTGAAATTGGATAAAATAATTTGGGTAAAGTTACACTTCATTCATGTTTAGGGCTGGAACAGTGACCCTGTATGGGTGATAGTGGGTCAAATTGAATACAAGGGGTATGTTGATCATATTTATAGGGTTATAAAGACCAGTGGCTTTGTAGGGTGATACAGAACCAGATCAAATGTATGGGGTATGTTGTTCATGTTTAGGGTCGGATCAGTGACCCTCTATGGGTGATAGTGGGATTAAATTGAATACAAGGGGTATGTTGATCATATTTATAGGGTTATAAAGACCAGTGGCTTTGTAGGGTGATACAGAACCAGATCAAATGTATGGGGTATGTTGTTCATGTTTAGGGTCGGATCAGTGACCCTGTATGGGTGATTAGATGAAATAGGGGGTATATTTGTTCATTTAGAGGGTTGGNTTGATCAATAAACATGATATGGGGATGTAGAAATGCAACAGTTGATGTATGTTGAGGTACATGATGAGGGTTGGATCATAGTGGTCATTGTTGAGGTAGTACATGTTGAGGGTTGGATCAGTGGCCCTGTATGGGTGATAGTGGGATCAAATTGAATACAAGGGGTATGTTGATCATATTTATAGGGTTATAAAGACCAGTGGCTTTGTAGGGTGATACAGGACCAGATCAAATGTATGGGGTATGTTGTTCATGTTTATAGAGTCGGATCATTGGCTTTTTAAGGGTAATTAGATGAAATAGGGGGTATATTTGTTCATTTAGAGGGTTGTATGAGTGACCTATGGGATGACAGTCATCACATACCTGGGGTATATGTTATCAGGAGATCAATGACAAGCGAGGTTTACATGTTGAGGGGTTGAATCAATGACAAGTGAGGTTTACATGTTGAGGGGTTGAATCAATGACAAGTGAGGTTTACATGTTGAGGGGTTGAATCAATGACCCTTGGGTGATTTGAAACCAGTCTCCGAGAGTTTGCGTGGTAAGAACATTTGTTCTCTTGCTAAGGAAGGTAATTAGAATGAGAAGATCATAAAAACATATGTGGATTTTGGTTCGCTTTAGTAAGAATTCTTATTGGTCAGAGGAAGTGTTTGTTTATACAGGGATCGGGAAATAGCTTTAACTATGTGTAGAATTATGTGTTTTGGGGATCACTGACTCCGTATATACCATGTTTTACAGTAGGGTGAGTACAAAGTTTACATGGCTTAACGTTCTGAACCAATGTTAGTTCTGTTTGAAGGCCGGCCTGATACATAGTAGACATGTATCTATACACTGGTTACTGGTACAACTTGTAGAATATATTTACAACAGCTACATCTGTAAGGTTTCCTTTTTATATTGACATTCCAATATCTTTCAAGGATAAGCTATACCTCTAATTCATTCTTATACAAGTGTTAAAGATTGATAACCTATACCGTTCCCCTACAGAACCATGCCGACTGCCTTGGAGGCCTGCCAATATCAAACTTGTTTACCCCAGTGCTGCAGTAGGATCCCTCCCTCCTGTAGGATCTCCAATCCTGGTATAAATGTATTGGATCCCTCAGAGAAGCCTAATATGACTTGAGAGACCCTGTTTAATTTTTCTGAGGGATCTTTTATAATTCTGGTTTGGATTTCTATACAACCTGGTATGCATGTCTATAGGACATGTAGGACCCCTGTTGGAATGTTTGCTGGATCTCCCATACCCTGGTAAATCTGTTAGCTCTCACAGACCTGTTGAAATGTTCGTTGGATCTCCCATACCCTGGTATATCTGTTGGCTCTCACAGACCATGTTGGAATGTTTGTTGGATCTCCCATACCCTGGTATATCTGTTGGCTCTCAGAGACCCGGTTGAAATGTTTGCTGGATCTCCCATACCCTGGTATATCGGTTGGCTCTCACAGACCCTGTTGAAATGTTTGTTGGATCTCCTTTACCCTGGTATATCTGTTGGCTCTCACAGACCCTGTTGAAATATTTGCTGAATCTCCCATACCCTGGTATATCTGTTGGCTCTCAGAGACCCTGTTGGAATGTTTGTTGGATCATCTATACCATGGTATATCTGTTGGCTCTCACAGACCCTGTTGGAATGTTTGTTGGATCATCTATACCCTGGTATATCTGTTGGCTCTCACAGACCCTGTTGAAATGTTTGTTGGATCTCCCATACCCTGGTATATCTGTTGGCTCTCACAGACCCTGTTG